>NC_046660.1:21330018-21346822 GCF_010883055.1 Belonocnema kinseyi
AATGCAGGCTATATCTTTCATATCACAGTCTGAGCTTTTTACAAATATCAGTACAAGACTGTTTGAAATCTAGGATTTACCCTCCATATCATGGTCTAAGATACTTAAACATCAATAAGCACATTTGTACAATGTCTGTTTAATACACGAGGCTTTACTCTCCATATCGTAATCTAAGATGTGTAAGCACGAATTAATGAAAGATGTTTAAACATCAGTTCGAGAATTTTCACCAACCATAATTTACTGTCCATATCGCAATTAAAATTGCGTTGTACATCAATAAAATAATTAGTAAAATCCAGGCTTTACTTTCCATATCACAGTCTTAGACCTTTACACACAAAAATGTCAAACTTGGTCAAATGTGTGTCAAGTTAGTAGAGTAAATCCCACGGGACAAATCGGAATCCTTGGTTGATTAAAGAGCATTGAAGGAACTCTGACATTGGAATAAGTAAAGAAAAAATACCGCTAAGTCTGTAGGAAATTGGTTTTGACCCTCGGGGCCTGATACTTCCTCCTTCCGAGGCAATTATCATGACTAGACATGCCAGTGACTCAGAGGCAGGTGTCTGCGAGATGGGAAGATTCAGCCTTGATCCTTCTCCAGCGTCTTGCCCCTGCCAATCTTCATTCAGACTCCTCTCTCTGTGCAGTGAAAGCGCATTCTCTTGATTCGGAGGCCTCGGTTCTTAAACTCGTTTACGCGTAACCTTCCTTATACATCTGGCCACGTCACGTAACGCATTACAAGGTCACTTAAATGCGTGACAAGGTTACGTTTTGATCTTTCGACGTAGATCTAAAGAACCTCAGGATCAATGATCTTCCCAAGAGCCAGGTCAAGTTCATCTCACAATGCATCTGCCAGGTTCACCCTTTTTTTGTCTGTATTTATTTCTCGAGAACGTTTCTCAAGGTTTGATCGAAAATGACAAGAAAAACGTGATTGTTTATAAAATAAGCTCTGAGTGTTAATGGAATGCTAATTTCATATTCGCTTAAATTTAAATTGAATTGAAACCTTATTAAACCTTTCCATATCCTATCATATCCTATCCTATCATATCCTATCCTTTCCTATCCTATCCTATCCTATCCTATATTATCCTATCCTATCTTATCCTGCCTCATCCTATCCTATCGTGTCATATACTATACTATCCTATCCAACCTTACTATATCCTACACTATTACAATCCTATCCTATCACATTCAAAGCCTTTTCTATCCTATAATGTCCTACATTATCATATCCCATCCTATCATATCCCATCCTATATTATCCTACCTCAACATATTCTACCCTGTCCTATCGCATCCTCTCCTATTCAATTCCATCGTATCCTATCTTATTATATTCTACCATAACCTTGTATACCCTGCTGTATCCTATCTTATCCTATATTAACCTATTTTACCCTGGCTTATCCTATCATCTCCTACCCTATCACATCCTCTTTAACCCTACTCTATACTATTTTATTATATTCTGCCATAACCTACTTCACCCTGTTATATGCTATCCTATCCTAACCTATCTTATCCTACCTTGACTTATTCCACCCTGTCCTATCCTATTCTCTCCAACCATATCCTATTCTATAATCTCCCACGAAACCCTATCGTACCCTATCTTATCTAATTCTACTATAACCTATTCTACCCTGCTATATCTTATCCTACGCTAGCCTAGCTTATCCTGCCTTTACCTATTCTACCCTCTCCTGTCACATTCTCCCTACCCTATCCTATCCTCTCCAAAGTTACCCTATCCAATCCCATTTTATCCTATTTTACTATAGTTAATTATATCCTGTGATATCTTATCCTAACCTATCCAACCCTTTAATATCTTATCTTACCTTAACTTATTCTACCATATCCAACCCTATCCTATATTATGCCAAATTAACTTATTCTACCCTATCCTTCCCTACCATACCCGACCCAATCATATCCTGCTATAACCTATTCTATCCTGATATATTCTATCCTGCCCTACCCTATCCTATCCTACCCTATCATACTCTTGCCTATCCTGTCATGATATGTACTGTTCTATTATATTCTTCACTATTCTATACTATCCTACATTATCCTATTTTAAACTATTTTAACCTGCCCTATCCTCTCTCATCGTAGCCTACCCTATTATATGTTATCTTATCCTACAATAACATAGTCTATACGAGTTAAATCCTATCCAATCACTCCCTACCTAATCCTATCTTATCCTACTTCAAACTATTTTACCCCTCCCTATTATCTCCTATAATATCCTATCGTATTCTATATTATCTAATCCTAACACAACATATTCTACTCAGTCTATCCAATGCGACCCTACCCTATCATTTCCTTTCCTATCCTGTTATAATCTGCACTGTCTTATCCAACCTTATCATATGCTATCATATCTTATCTAATGCTACCTTAACCATTTTTACTCTGTCCTATATTATACTATCTTTTCATATCCTACCCTATCCTATTTTATCCTAATCTATGTTATTCTAGCTTATTCTATCCTATCCAACCTATTCAATACAATCCTATCATATCCAATTCTATCCAACATTAATGACCAATATTAAATTGGGTTAAAAACAGTTTTCATTTTAAAGCAAAAGCAATCGAATTGAATCCAAAAAGACAAAACTGGAAATTCATTGTCAGCCAGAATGATAGCAACCTATCAAGAAGATTAATTTTTAATAGACAAAATTTGTAATCAGAGTTGACTTTTCCACAAAATATTAATATTTTCAACCGGAAAATATGAATTTTTAACAAAAAATTTAATTTTTAAGCAAACAGTTAAATATTGGATCAAATAGTTGAATATATAATCAATTAGCTAAATTTTCAGTTGAGAATTTAAATTTTTAACAGAGATAACCCATTTTTATGAAAGCTGTTCAATTTTCAACTAAAGAGAGAAATATTTATCTGAAATATGCATCTTACGAAAAAAAAATAGACTTCGAAAGAAGTTTAACTTTCCACCCAAAAATATGAATTTTCAACCAGAAATACGGTAGTTGATATTTTTACCAACAAATTTCTTTTATTAACACCAGAAACAGATAAATTTAACCATAAAGATGTATTTTTAAACAAATGAATGACTTTTCGACCAAAAATATTAATTTTCAACTGATAAACATAAATTTTTAACAAAAGATAAAAAAGTACATTTTTCAATCTAAGAATAAAAATAAATTTTCAGTGAAACAGTTTGATTTTTTAACCAAAGAAATGAATTTTTAACTAAAATGATGAATCTTCAATCAAAAACATTGTTTTTAACATTTTTGTTTAAAATTTGATTTAAATAGTTCAATTTCCTACCAAACCGTTAACTTTGCGAGAAAAATGCATGAAGTATCTTCAAACCAGATAAAAATTTTAATTCTTCAACATGAATTTTCTGAAGAAAAAAATCATTGTTAACTGAGGCAGGTTAATTTCTAATTATCCACTTGTAATTTTTACAAAAAAAAGATGAAATTTCTATAAAAAGATCAACTTTCCACAAATCGAATGGATTTTTACTAAAGAAAATAAAGTTTCTACCAAAGATATAGTGAATAGTGTACTTGAAGTGTCCCTGTTATATGATTAGAATCGGTCAGTAATTTTTAAGATCCTTAAAAGGACCTTACAGGGAATGCTTTAGAATATTTTTAAAAAATGTTTTGAAATTCTAGAAACTTTGTAAAAAATGAGGTAAAGATTTTCTAGCATTTTTTTCTATCAGAAATATTTTTTAGCAAATAAATTCTACAAGTTTTTGTAAACATTTTTCAAAAAAAAAATGAGAGGATTAAACTTCTTTATTATATTCTCTCAAACATTGTTTTTCGAAACAAGGCGATTATGTAAATTTTTTTAGTACTTTACACCTATTTAAGCAATACTTTTTTTGGGACCTGTGTTTTATTATTACTCTTAAAACGATGTTTTTATCCTTTTGTTACACCAATGAAAATTAATTTCGTTACTCGGAATCTGATATATTATTTTTATTTACTTGATTATTTAAAAAAGATGCACTTTTTCTATTTTGTTATTAATATTACAATTGTTATTTATAAAATGAAACCAGAGACATAACGGATTTCCTTCTTGGATCTGGTATGTATTACTTTTGAATGCAATAAAATAATACCAAATACTCTGTTTTTATTCACTTGCTCGTGATTACTTGAAATTTTTATCAAGAAAAATATAATTGTCTTTTTGAAAAATAATAGCGGTGAAATATGTTCTGAAAGAATTATTTATTTCCTCGATACAGAAACCTCTCAATTGCAGATTGGAATGTTTTAATTATATATTGTTTAAATAATTGTATTTATGCTCAATCGGTATGGTTTCAACTTTTTCCGATAAGCTGATCACATGTTGCACTCTATTATTTTAATCAATTATAAAAAAGCTGCTATTTATTTGACCATTTATTTGGTTTTGCTTCTAATTCTTAGAAAGTTGGTAGCGCTATCTAGTATTTTTAAACAATTTTAATTTTTAAAGTTTAAATGAATATAATTATTAAAATATATCCACCGACGAAAGATTATGAGGTCGCTCTTTAATAAGGTCTTTAATTAATCGCTTCGTCTTCTTGATTGTAAAGTTAATTTAAAATATTATTTTCTGTATTGAAAAAAATTAATGAATAAATAATTTTTTTGTTCACTTTTTGTATCATTATATTTTTTTACAATTTCTCCTTTGTGAATCTATATTAATTCTAAGAATGCATCATTCTCATACAAAATGACCTAGAACTCAATATCCACATAACTTGGGTGTATGTGATAATTAATTCTCAAACAGTAGAATGTGTTTATAGCAGAAATTAATCCTTCCACTGCTTATGTAGGGACTTTAAATAATTGCATCAGACAAATAAAAATACAATAGAATTTCATCAGCTCTCAGAATATTGTAATTGACATACGCACCCTGAGATTTTTATTCCTGTTATAAATTGTATTTTATTTAAAATCCTCCATACTAATCAGGGAATAAAAAAAAGTAACACGCAAAACTTAATTCTATTATTCAATAATGTTTTTAAATTAGATAATATTTTTTTATCTGATTGTTTCTGATATGCATACTCAATAAGAAATTTAAATAGTGAACCACTCTACTGGAAAAACCTTGAAATTTAAAAAACATTTGTTTAAGCATGCAGAAAAGTTCTTATGATATATACAAATAATAATCTTCATAAAAGTCAATTACGAACAACAGTTTTTTTATATACCTTTGCGTTTTGCAGTGTGAGATAATTAGCGGAATGGAATGCAATTCGTGATAAATTTCGGAAGTTCATTCCGGGGATGAAAAACAAATATCAAATTTAAACTTTCATCTGTGATCAAGGTATAGCTTTGTTTCGACTTTAATTGAATCAAGAGCTATCATTGCATCTCTATTACTACGTAAATACCACTCCCATATTTCTAAATCCATTGACATTCCAGACCAGCATTGGCGGAATGGCATATTCTTTTGTCAATCTGACAAGAGAAAGGAAGATACAGAAGTCCTATAGAGCAAGCAAACTAAATCACTGCTCATAGAGAAATCCTATCAAAAGTGGTGTAACAACATGTCTCGAAAAACTCGCAATAATTTTCTTTTCTTATAGCTGATATTAAGTGATGTTGATTAGGTAAGAATTTAATAATGAGATCTTGAATTTCCTTAAGATAATGGTCTTATACCAATCCTTTAAAAAAACCCACCTGCATAGTTTGTTTGTTCCATTGTATCTTCTTCCAACTTCTAAGCATGATTAGCATTCAAAAATGAAATACAATTAAGAGAAAATACAAAAAATAAATAAATAATCTCTACATATGGGTTTTCTCAAAGGTTTGTTAGAGCACGATCATTTTCAACGAAATCTAATGCCTTCTAATTAAATTTTACCTGAACAATATTAATTAGCAGCATATCATCATACAACATGGTTGGAAGAAGGTACAGTAATGAAAAAAAACAAACTGTACAGATAGAGTCTGTCCAGGGATTGTTATTGAACTACCATACCAACAAAATACAACTACTTCTTATTCAATTTTACCTGATCATTATCAATCAGCAAGAGCTGATCATTCAACATGGTTGGAAGAAGGTACAACAATTGAAAAAACAAACTTTATAGATTGATTCTGTCACAGGAATGTTAGTGGACCAACACAAAAGCAAACTATAACTTGTTCTCGTCAAATTTTACCTGATCAACATCAATTAACATCAGCTAATCATGCAACATGTTTGGAAGAAGGTACAACAATGGAAAAAACCAACTGTATAGATGGGGTCTGTCAAAGGAATGTTAGTGGAACACCACACCAACAAAATCCAACTTCTTCTTATTATATTTTACCTGATCAACATCAATTTACATCATCTAATCATGCAACATGGTTGGAGGAAGGTACAACAATGGAAAAAACCAAACCAAGTGTATATATGGGTTCTGTCAAAGGAATTTTAGTGGACTACCACACCAACAAGCTATAACTTGTTTTCATCAAATTTTACCTGATCAACATCAATTAACAACAGCTAATCATGCAACATGGTTGGAAGAAGGTAAAACAATGGAAAAAACCAACTGTATATATGGGTTCTGTCTAAGAAATGTTAGTGGACCACCACACGAACAATATCCAACTACTTCTTATTAAATTTTACCTGAACATTATCAATTAGCAAGAGCTAATCATACAACATGGTTGAAAGAAGGTACAAAAATTGAAAAATCAAACTTTATAGATGGGTTCTGTCAAAGGAATGTTAGTAGACCACCACACCAACAAACTCTCACTTGTTTTTATTATATTTTACCTGAACAACATCAATTTGCATCAGATAATCATGCAACATGGTTGAAGGAAAGTACAAGAATGGAAAAAACCAACTGTATAGAGGGGTTCTGTCAAAGGAATGTTAGTGGACCACCACACCAACAAACTATAACTTGTTTTCTTCAAATTTTACCTGATCAACATCAATTAACATCAGCTAATCATGCAACATGGTTGAAAGAAGGTACAGCAATGAAAAAAACCAACTGTATAGATGAGTTCCGTCAAAGGAATGTTAGTGGACCACCACACCAACAAAATCCAACTACTTCTTATTAAATTTTACCTGCTCATTATCGATTAGCAAGAGCTAATCATACAACATGGTTGGAAGAAGGTACAAAAATTGAAAAAACAAACTTTATAGATGGGTTCCGTCAAAGAAATGTTAGTGGACCACCACACCAACAAACTCTGACTTGCTCTTATTATATTTTACCTGAACAACATCAATTTACATCAGATAATCATGCAACATGGTTGGAGGAGGGTACAACAATGGAAAAAACCAACTGTATATATGGGTTCTGTCAAAGGAATGTTAGTAGACCACCACACGAACAAAACCCAACTTCTTCCTATTAAATTTTACCTGTTCAAAAACAATAAAGATCAGCTATTCGTAAAACATGGTTGGAAGAAGATATAACAATGGAACAAACAGACTCTACAAATGGTTTTTGTCAAAGGATTTTAATTGGCCTAATATGCCAATACAATCCCGCTTCTTCTCATTAAATTTTACGTAATTAACATCAATTAATATCAACTGATCATACACCATGTTTCAAAGAATATACAACAATAAAAGAAACCATGGTGATGCGAACTTGCAAAGGATTGTTATTGCCCAGTATATTGAAAAAGTTCATCATCTGATAATTTTTGCTAGAAACCTGACTTTTTTATTTTTCGAATTTTTTTTATATCTTAAATTTGAAATTCTTAAAATTAAATTAGAAATTAAAATAATTGCAGTACAACACTAGATAATCACCGTTTTAAACAAAAATGAGTTTATTTCATGGTAAAAGTTAAATAGACCAAATTTGGACAAAAACGGTAAAATGTTCCTCATGTAATTTAAAAAAATATCCTCTCTTAAAATTAAAAAATTAAATTTCCTAAAAAAGAATTTATTGGCTGAAATGTATCAAAGAGAGACCATCGTTGTTTTGTTGCTGTTCTTACCTGCTCAATTTTTTAATTCAAACAGGGAGCTGTTTCAATACCAAAACGTTAGGGAATATTCTTTACAATTTTTTTATTGAGATTGGACAAGAATAAAAATAAAAAAGTCGAAGGAAATAACAGAAGAGAAGGAAGCGGATTCAGTTTGCTGCTTTCTAATTTCTCTTTCCTCTTTTTTATTTTTGTCTAAATTTTTTTAATGAATTTTTTTTAAAAGAAGCCTTCTTTAGGTTACAATAGGAACATTTTATGGTGGTTCTCTACATTTTTTCGTTTCAATTTTCTTAACCTTTGAGTGTTTTTTTTTATAAGCAATTGAAAATTCGTTTTCTTACCTCTATCCAAAGCAGATTTAGAAAACTCACGAAATTTTAAGGTTAATGTCAATGTTCTCGCTCAACTTTTCCGTTATCGAGTTAAGTTCTGCCACCCTTAAAATCTTACATTATTATTTTTCGCTGGTAATTACAAGTTTGAAAATATTGTAAAAACAAAAATAATTTGGTTTTATAGATTAGAAAATTGTCTATCATTTACGTTTGGAGGGATTATTACTATTTTTGTTGTCATTTAGAGTTAAAAAAAAATATCATTACATTTTTAAGGTTTATAATTTTTATACAATTTTCAGTTATTCTGGCATTTCCCATAAAAAACAATATTTTAAAACAACAAGCATTATAACGTGGACTTTGGAATTAAATTTTGAAGTTTAGTTTTTGATTATGCTGTTTTTTCTCAAGGAAAATTGGTATTTTTTATGACAAAAAATATATTTTCAAAGAATATTTACATATTTTATTTATTTTATTAATTGTGGGTTGTGTTGGCATAATAGATCAAAAATTTTTGTTCTCAAACATAAAATTATCCAATTGAAATTTGAAATAAATTTGATGGTTTTGTAGGAAATTAAAATGATTTTACAAATTCATTAGATTTTATAAAATATTTATCATTTCGTAAATTCGAAATCGAAAATTGTTGTTTCAAAACAAAAATCCTTCAAATTTCAATAAGATTTTCAATTTTTTAACCATTTCGTATTATTTGAGTACCTTTTGTATAAAATTGCTACTGATAATCATAAATCAATCAAAGCTTTCCTTGCCTTTATATTTTTTGTCTGCAATAATTTCACAATAACTAACATTTTACACCTTTTCCAGTAAAACAGACATTCATAAATCTAAATAATTATTAGTTATCACTTAACTGCAATAAACCTGCATTTTTAATTTCTAATTTTATTTAAACTATGCATTTTTTGTCATGGTTTGCGTGATTTTAATAAGTGTAAAATTTCCCTTTAATTTTTCTTTATTAATTTATTTTTTAATTTAGCATCAGTCAGAAGAAAATACAATTTCCTGAAATATTTGACTACGAAGCGTTTCTCGTCTCGAGTCACGCATTTACAATTAATTTTCTACTCCAAGCTGGAACGCCACTTCCGCCTTTTTCCATATCTCTGGGTCTTAACTCATCTTACTTTGTTTCTTTGTTTCAGCTTTCTTCGCCTATTTCTACTAATTTGAAATTTCTAAGAAATGCCATGATTTAGTCGGATGTCGAGGTCGAATTACCATGGTCCAGAAATCTCAAAGACCGGAAGAAAGATGGATGTCCTCGATAATTCGAAAAAAACTTCGCAATTCTAATTTTGCGGAGGCAGGGGATGACTTTCACTAAAAAGATAGAACTTTTACTCCGCTTGTGAACATAAATCAATTTCAAATCCTGAAATCCGGCATGTATTTTTACAACTATATTTACATAATTTATGATGAAAATTTTAGAAAATTATTTCTTATAATTAGTTTTTTCAAGTGCAAGTTAAGGTATAACAATTTTTATTTAGAAGCTGTGTTATATGCTGATAAGCAAAGAAAGGATTGAATATACTAAATAGGTGCGATGGACGCATGCGACCAGAGTCATTAATGTAATATTTATTATTATGTAAAATATAGACTCGTTACTACTTAGGAAAGTAATTATGAATTCAAAGATCAGCGAGCATCAAACATCGACAAGGTCGATTGCGCACGCAGTATCTTACCTAGGAGGCCTCTCTCCCATATGTGAATAATTGTTAATTATAAATTTCTTGCGTTATTGTAAATAATGTGCAAAATGTTCGACGATTGTTTCCTTAAAGGCAAGGTACACCGAATAAATATATAATAAAGCATTTAATTTTAAAAGCTGTTCGATATTCACTTCTTCATTTTTCATCAAAAACAATGTCTTTTAGATGAATTTTGAAGTCGAAAAACTTTATTCAAGAAATTTCACTCTTAGATCTGCAATAGTCATGCTCTTTCTCTACACTTTATTCCACATTGTGAAAACAAATTTTTGATCATGAAGAAACATTATCTAAAAAAGTGATGTAACGACATGGCTTGAAAATCTAATAATTTCACTTGAAATTAGCCGACGTTAATTGATGTCGGACAGATCAGAAGAAATGAAGTTATATTTTGGATTTTTTGGTATACTGGTCCGATGAAAATAATTTAAAAGAATTCATTTGCAATGTTTTTTTATTCTAGTGTGTCTTTTTCCCAGACTGTTTTTCGATTAATGCCATACAAACTATACATATGGGTTCTTTCAAAGCATTGACATGGGACCAATTTACCAGCAAAATCTAGCATATTTTGATTAGTTTCTTTCTTGCTCTACATCAAATAACATCAGCTAATAATACCAAATTATTGGAAGAAAATATGACAATGCAACAAACATACTATACAGATGGGTTATTTCAAATGACTGGCATGGGACCAGTTCACCAACAAAATCCGACATCATTTGATTAATTCCGTTCTTGCTTAACATCAATCTTACATCTTCGAATTAACTTGTGAGCATCAATAAATATTAGCTAATTATACTGCAAAGTTGAAGGAAGATGCAACACTGCAAAAAACATACTATAACAAATAAATTCTTTCAAAGGATGATTATTGATTCAGTATAACAAAAAAATCCAATACATTCTGTTTTTTTTTAAATCTAACTAGCTTTTATTATTTAAAATTGTTTTAAATCCTAAATTCAATAGTCATGGTTCAGTTCTGGACTTAATACAACAATGCAAAAATGAATTACTCTTTATAAAGTAATCCAATCTAAAAAAGAGATGTAACGACACGTTTCGAAAATCCCACTGTCACTTTTGTTGAAATTAGCCGATGTTAATTAATTTTGGGCAGGTAGAAGATATTGGATTCTGAAGGTATAATGGTCCAATAACAATATTTTAAAGAAAACATTTAAAAGGGAAAAGAAATGTTTATATTGTTTGATTTTTTCAGTGCTGTATCTTCGTCAAAACTTGTTGCATGATAAATGACAAACAGACTATACAGAAGAGTGTTTTCGAAGAATAAGCATTGCACCAGTTGACCAACAGAATCCAACACCTAATTGTTGTAAAAACGTGACCATTTTTATTACTTCAAGTGGGTTTATATTTTCATTTCAATAGGTATAATACATTAATTCTAGACTTGATAGAAAAAAGAAAAAATAAATCAGAATTTTTAGGACACCCTATCTAAAAAATTGATGTAAGAACATGTCTCGAAAATCTCACAATCATTGTTGTTAAAATTAGCTGATGTTCATTAATGTTAGGCAAGTAAGAATGTAACAAGAAGATGTTCAACATTCTTGGTAAACTGGTCCAATAAAAATTCTTTGAAAGAACACATTTGTATTGTTTGTTTGTTCTATTGTTGTGTCTTCGTCCAACCTTGTTGTATGATGAATGCTAAACAAACTATACAGTGTTTAAAGGGTTGGAATGGAACTAGTTTACTGAAAAAATAGAACATCTTATGATTACATTATTACCTGCCGATCATCAATTAACATCAACCAATAATAAAATATGGTTGAAGGAAGATACAACAATGCAATAAACTATACAGATGGATTTTTTTAAGGGATTATCATTGGACCAGTATACCAACAAAATCATACTTTTATTAATTTAATTTTCACTTAGCCAAAATCAATTAGCATCGGCTAATCAATTTACATCAAATAACATCCAACACGGTTTGAAGAAGATACAAGTATGCATGTACCAAATTATAGAAATTAATTGTTTTGAAGGATTATATTAAACCAATATATCAACAGAATTCAACATTTTATAATTGTTTTTGGAAACCTAATTATCTTTTTGAAACTTAAAGTTATTTCATTTATCTTAAATTCAGTAGTGATACTTCAGTTCTAGATTGTATACAACAATAAAAAAAATCATTTCTCACAAAAAATCCTGTCTGAAAAAAATGCAACTACTTGTCTCAAAAATCTCCCAAGCATTGTTGTTAAAATTAGCTGATGCGAATTGATTTTGCGCAGTTGAAAATTTAATAACAAGATATTGGATTTTGTTGGTTTACTGGTTCGATAACAATCTTTCGAGATAACTTATTTGTACTGTTTGCGTTTTCCATTGTTGTTTCTTTTTCCAACCGTGTTACATCATGAATGAAAACAAACTATACAGATGGGCTCCTTTAAAGGATTGACATTATACCAGTATGGCAAAAAATCGAACATTTTTTTATTAAATTCTTACCTGCTCAACATCAATAAAGATCAGCTAATTGTGGTTTGAATATCCACATAGCTAATCAACATGGTTGGAAAAAGATATGAAAATGCAACAAACAAACTATACAGATTTATTCATTTAAAGGATTGTTATTGGAATAGTATAGCAACAAAATCGTACTTCTGATAATTAAATTCTTTGCTGCTTGACATCAAGTAAAATCAGCTAATGATACATTTTAATTGTTCTTAAAATTTTTGTTAGCTTTTTATTGCTTGAACTTGTTTTATATCTATAATGTAATAATTATGCATTCGTTCTAAGCTTGATACAACAATGTAAAACTAAATTACTGCTTAAAAAGAAATTCTACCTAAGAACGAGATGTGACGACATGTCTTGAGAACCTCACAATCATTAGCTAATGTCATTTGATGTTAGGCAAGTACGAATTTATAAAGAAAATGTAGAGATTGTGGATATACTGGTCTGAAAACAATTCTTTGAAAGAACGCATTTATGTTTTTTATTTCTTCCATTGATGCTTCTTCTTCCAATCGTGTTGCATGATGAATAACAAAAAACTATGCAGATGCCTTTTTTCAAAGTATTTACATTGGAGCAGTTTACTAACAAAATGCAGCATCTTCTGAATTATTCTAATTTTCGCCTACTAAGCATCAATCAATATGAGCTAATCATGGAACACGGTTGAAAGAAGATACAACAACGCCACAAACAAATAACACAGATGGATTCTTTTGAAGGATTGTTATGGAAACAATATACCAACAAAACCATACTTCTTGTCATAAAATCCTGACATGGTGAACATCAAATAACATCAGCTAATCTTTCAACACAATTGGAAGAAGATACATCAATGGAACAAACTAACTATACAAATCAGTACTTTTGAAGGATTTTTATCAGACAAGTATACCAATAAAATTCAAAATATCATTAAATTATTACCTTATTATTATCAGATTCATAAAAAGTATTGTCATTGAAACATTTAACCAACAAAATCCAACACCTTCTAATTGTTGTGAAAAATGTTACTAATTTCTTATTGCTTGAAGTTGTTTTTATATCTCAATTTCAATAGTTATTGTCATTAATAAGTCCTAGCTAAAAAAGGGATATTACGAAATGTCTCGAAAATTTTGCAATAATTTTTGTTTATATTAGATAGTTGTAATTTATGTTGACAAGACAAGCATTTAATTATAAAATTTTAAAGTTCGTTGATATACTATTCCAATGACAATCATTAAAAAAATATATATGTATATTTTGTTTGTTCCATTGTTGTATCTTCTTATAACCATGTTGCTTGATAAGAATTAGATCATACAAGCTCGGTTGGAAGAAGATAAAACGTTGGATCAAACAAACCATACGAGTGAATTCTTTGAAATGATTGTTATTGGACAGTATACGAACAAAATAAACATATTTTAATCTAATTCTTACCTGTTTAACATCAATTAAAATCTGCTAATCCGATCTGCATAGTTTTTTTCTTTATGCCAACGTTGTAACTCGTTCCAACAATGCTGTAGGATTAGCATTGGATCGTACAAAGAAGGTTCGAAGAAGAGGATAAAACATTGTGATAAACAAATTTTACAGATGGATTCTTTTAAAGGATTGTTATTAGACTAGTATACCAAAAAAATTTCACCTCTAATTAAATTTTTAACTGGTTATAATAAATTAGCATAAAATAATCGTACTATATGGTTTAAAGAAAATACAAAAAACAACCTATACCCAAGAATTCTTCTAGAGAATTGTTATTGAAACAGTCAACCAACAAAATCCAACATCTTCTAATTGCTGTTGAAAACTTGAGTAGCTTTTTGTTATTGAAAATTGCTTTGTATCTTAAATTTAATATCCATTCTCTAATTTTAGAGTTGATGCAACAATGCGAAAGGAAACAACTGCTGATAAGAAAATCCTTTTTAAAAAAGAAATCTAACGACATGTTGAAAAATTTTGCAATCATCGTTTTTCAAATTAGCTGATTCTAATTGATCTTGACCAGGTACAAATTTAATTAGAAGATTTTGGATTTTCTTGACATACTGGTCCAATAAAATTCTTCTGAAAAACTTAATCTGCATAGTTTATTTATTTCATCGTTGTATCTTTTCCAGCCGTGTTGTCTGATTACAAATAGATCGCAAAACACTTTTGGAATAAGATAAAATAGTGGGAAAAAACAAACTATCTAGGTGGGTCCTTTCAAAGGATTGTTATTGGATCAGTAGGCTAACCAAATCCAAAATCTTTTAATTAAATAATAGACTTCTCAACATTAATTAACATAAGCTCATCATGCAATACGATTAAAAGAAGATACAACAATGCAACAAAACAAACCATCCAAATTAGTTCTCATCAAGAATTGTTATGGAACGAGCATACCGATTAAATCCAACATCTTTTATATCCTAATGCAATAATTATACTTTATTATTTAATTTGATACAACAATGCAAAAACAAATTAATCACTATGTATAAATTTGGTTTTTCTTTTCAATTTCAGTTGTTCTTTGCGTACAAATTTTATTCTAAAAATGCGAATTCTGAATCCTTAGAGCAAACATCTCACGGCAAATATGCATGGATACAAATGTATTTATATATTCCTGAACGTGCTTCGTACGAATACTTGCGAAAGTTGCAATGGTAATTTGCACTCGCTCGTGATATTCTTACTCAGACGCACTCTCAGCTACGGAGACTCTCACCTTGTCTCCAAATATGGAGAGATGTCTTAATAGAGACGTAACTGAGCCTTTTTATACCCGTCAATTTTCATTTGATTTGCATACAATAAAAACCAGAATATTAAAACGAAATGACAAAAAAATTATACAAGGTTTATTTAAAGTCCCAAAATGGAACAATTTTTGATTCTAGGTTTTATCTTTTGATTCGTATCTACTTTCCGGATGATAAAAAAACTCTTGGACTCTCTTGAGAATTTAAAAATACCCTGAAAAAAAAGTTATGCGAACAAATTAATCGCGTGGAACAGTTTAAGTGTTTTTTTTGTATTGTTATATACTGTTTGTTATTTGCACCAAAGATTTTGTTGCTAGCATCAGATATGCGAGCGCTCATACACATACAGCGAAAGTTCCACGTTTCAATTTGGATAATGTTAACTGATGTACCAGAAACAACCACGTCTTTTCTAAATCTGAATAAAGCAGAAAACTACTGGTTCGTAGTAGTTTTATTCTTATTTCAATAGCATCGATTTGTTAACTGCTAATTAGTAACAATCTGCTAATTCTATGTGTTATAATAAACAAATAAATGAATCAGTAATTATATCTACTAAAGGAATTGTTAGTGCTACTTCTAATTGAATTGGTTAATGTATTGCTATTCACTATTCTAATCTAATATTTTTTTGCAATATGTTTTAAAGTCCTATGTTTAAACAAATGCTTTTTCTTTAATTTTGAACGTAAAACTCTACATTTTTATTAATATTTTTAAATATTACCTATTTGAAACACAAAATTTTTCTTGTTTAGATAAAGCCCCCGCCCTATCATACCAACTAGCTATTTGAAGTTGTAGGTTTTATAATTTTTTATATTATTATTATTATTAAAATAAACATTTCTGTGATGGAAATGTTGTCACAGGCTTATACTGCCCAACGTGTCAAAGGCATCTTTGGTTAGAGTTGCATTTTTATTTGATCATTTTGCTCGGGGCTGTCCCGGTATATATCATCAGTCACGGACGCATTTTTATAATGCAATCAAGTGATCTGATGAGAGCAGTCTGCTCACACATATTCAACAAAACCTGGTTTTTACACCATCATTGACGGACCGGGTTGCAGACAAGTACACGATGGGCGGACCTACAGCTTAAGGTGGGTTCCGAACCACCAGAACCTCGGTAAAGGTGCATTGAAAAATTTTCAGAGGATCAAACCCCGGACCTCTGAGGTGAAGTCCGAGTGCCTAACCAACTGAGCCACCGAGGCTCAGTTGAGACTCCGGATTCTATAACCACGCATAAAATTTGCCTGGCCGCTTCAGGCCGCTCGAGTTGGCCCCTGATGGCTTGAAAATCAGTTTTCGAAAATT
>NC_046660.1:21346922-21360004 GCF_010883055.1 Belonocnema kinseyi
GAAAGATACAACTTTTTTGTCGAGAGAAAAAAGATGCGCCATGAAATTTCCTATGAAGTGATATCTTAAAAAGTTGAATTTTCGAAAACTGATTTTCAAGCATCAGGGGCCAACTCGAGCGGCCTGAAGCGGCCAGGCAAATTTTATGCGTGGTTATAGAATCCGGAGTCTCAGTTGGTAAATATTATTATTATTATTATTATTATTATTATTATTATTATTATTATTATTATAAAAAGAAAATTCATATCAATATTCCTTAGAATCAAGGTGATTCTCCACTTGGTTTTCTAATTGCTGGACACTATAAGCTTAAAAGATTATTAATTTTTCTGCAACTATATTTTATTTTCTCTATATTTTTTAACAAAAATTTACCAGTTGCCTTTAATTTAAACTATTTACTTACTCTTCAAAATGAAACTAAAACTGCACTATTTTGAAGAAACTAAGATGACATCAAAAATAATAATATTAGGGAACAAAATCATTTTAAGTTGTAATAAATTAATAATTTAAAGTATACTAATTCAGAGCAAAACAAGCATTCTTTTACTAAAATTCCTTTTATTATGTGACTACTTTTAATTTTTTAATTATATGGATATCATACAGCAATAAATTTTAATTTACGATTATTTACTTTTTAAAGTTGTCCTAAGAACATTAATTTTGGAGCTTAAAGGAATATTTTTTTTAAGCTATATAATTTTAAATTTAATTTTAATTTACAAAATTAATGTTTTGAGGAGACTGAATAAAAGGTTAAAATTAATTTCAAACTTTATTCAAAGTCCAATAATTAAGCTAATCTGCAGAAATTCCTGAAAATAAAACTAAAAAACTAATGACTAAATTTGGACCACCAACACAAAATGTGTCGATTACAACCTCAAAAAAGAAAAAAATCATTTTCATTCCTCTCTTTTATTTTTTGTCGAAAAGAATAATTCTTTTATTTTTTAGGAAATTTTTTTTATTTTTTCAGATTCCTATAAAAGCATTTTGTAGTAGTTGATAAAATTTGATCGGTAGATGCTTTGGTGTTATTTTTAGAAATTCTGCACATTAACTTAAAAACTATCTTAAATTATTAGGAAAATTAATAAATTGTGTTACCCTTGCAATTATTTGCCATTCACTGAATCTTACTATTTTATTTATTACAAAAGTGGTGAAATTACTAATATAGTCCTTAGACACAATTCTACTAATTGCATCGGTAAAGTTTTGAGTAATTCGAATTGAGAAAGTATTATATCGTTTAGATCTGTGAGATTTTCCTAAAAAGATTTTTGATCAGATAAATTTTTATTTTTGGTGGCTAGTTTTGTAAAAATAAAAATAGCTGCTATTTGGATATAGAATCCTATAAAAAGAACAGTGGAAATAGTAGTTTTCTTCGATTTAACTTCAGAATTCAGTCTTTTGTAAATAATTACTTTATTTCGGTTTATAGAACAAAACACAATATTTTTTGTGTAAAAAAAAAACCAAGAAGAAGAAAAATGCTTTGATTCAATAAAACGCATTTGATTTAAGTATAAGGCTTTCTATTATTCACAATTTCGTCCTTAATCATTAATTATCCCGGTATAATTTAATTGACATTATTTTGCAGTTTCTTTGAAAATTGCAAAGAAATTCGAAAATTGAAACAAATATAAGTGTAATGAGATACTTTTTCAAAACTAAAGTATATCAGTTTTTTAAATGTTCCCTGGAATCCTTGAAAATCTTTTCAATATAGCAGATATCCTGGTTGCATTTTTAAAATCCTTTAAAAATTGTCTCAAATTCTACAAAATCTTTAGAGAAGCCTAAACAAAATTAAAAATCTTCTTAGAATTTCTTGGATTTTTCAAATACAATAATTTTTTTTTTAATCTTTTGAAATTCCTTGATATTTATGAAATTCTATAAACCTTGTGCAATCCCTAGTTATCTTATGAAAATCGACTGAAATCCCGTGAAAAATGTTAAAATCTGTAATATTATTTTAATCCCTTAAAAAATTACGAAACTAATTAAAGTACCATCAAATCTGATAAAGCTTTTAAAATAACATTTCCCTTTGAAATATTTGAAATCCGTTTAAATCCTGTAATATCTATTTAGAATTATTTGATTTTCTTGAATTTTTCTGATAACTCTGAAAAATTGTCTAATTTTTTTTAAACCTTTTAAAATTTACTAAAATTCCTAATTAATAATTCAATGTTCTTGAAGGTCCTATAAATCCAATAAATATTGTGAAATTCCTTCAAATATCTCAAAATTTCGTAAATACCGTCTAAATTTCTTAAAACCCTAAAAAATCATTTCGAATTTCTTCGCCTTTTTTAATTCAATTTTTGATGGTGCAAACTCAACTAGAATCTTTTTTGGATGAAAACTAAACTTTGTTTTTAATCAAATATTCTGCTGCTTTACGAGAAATTAAATTTAAAAAAAATTAATTTATTGGGTGAATAATTCATAAATTTTATTAAAAAGTCATCCTTTTTGGTAATAAATTCGTCTTTTTGAATTGAAAAGTATATTTTTTTCGTAAAAAATGATACTGATTTCTTTGTCTTAAAATAAAAATGCAACTTTTTGATTAAAGATCATTCTTCTTTTGTAGAGTTATCAACCAAAGTTTAGTTATTTTGTTGAAAATTAATCTTTTTCAGTTGGAAATTGAATTACTTGGCTAAAAGAGAAACTACATTGTTAAAAATTTATTTTTAGAATGAAGGCTAATGCCTGGTTGAAAATTCGACCGTTTAGTGGAAAATACTCTTTTTCGATTTAAGATTCATTTTTTCACAAAAATGTAACTTCTATTTTTTAGGATTGATATTTTTTAGTTAAGAATTTTCCTATTTTGGTAAAAAAAAAAATTTTGAGTTCGAAATTTTAATTTTGTTGCGTAGAGATGCATTAGTTTTGTGCAAATTTAATTTTTTGCTAAAAAGTAATATTTTTGTTTAAAAATTCAATTTTTGTAAAGAAAATTTGATTTCTGGCTTAAAGATTAAATAATTTAGATAAACTTTTATTTACTTTTTGAGTGAAAAATCTTTATTTGTTGGAACTGCGTCTTTTTGGTGTTGAAATTCTTTTCTTCTATTGTATAAATTTCATTCTTTTTTAATTTAAATATGAACTATGACACTTTTTCGTTAAGAATTTGTTTTTTTAGGCTGAATATTCAACTATTATGTTAAAAATTCAAGTACTTTGTTGAATATTCAAATATTTTCTTAAAAAAGCCATCTTTTATAGTAGAAAAGATATTTTTTTGTATAAAATGAATTAATAATATTAACAATTTTAAATTGGTATATAAAATTAATTGTTTGAATAATTTTTTATTATTAATAATTATGAAATATTTGAATAAAGCTAGAAAGATGCAGTTTTTTCTGAAATTTCTGGCTTTTTGTCCAATTTTCAATTAAAGTGAGATAAAAATAAATTCGAGGTAACAAAAATAATTGAAAAATTTATCATAATTGTTAATAATATTCTCTTTGCTTAATTGGTAAAAAGTTTGATTTTTTTCTGAAATTTTTAACCGTTTATCTATTTTTAATTAGGCCTCATGTTAATAATTAATTTAAATTAGCAAAAATAATTTTGTAAACAAATTATTATTAACAAAAATTTTGGTTAAACAATTTAATATTGTTTTTAAATATAGATTCTTAGATAAGTGCTAGAAAGTGGCAGGCGTAGCAAAGTTCAAGATTTTATTTTACAAAAATACAACTTTCTAGCACTTATCTAAGAAAAGATGGTTATGAACAATAATAAATTGTTTAAACAACTTTTTTGTTAATTTTCATTAATTATTATGTAACTGAGTGAAAAAGGACAGAATGGTAAAATTACCGAAAATCCCGCAGCTATCAGACATTGCTATGGATTAAGATAGTCATAAATTAAAATAATTTGTTTAAGCAATTATTTTTGCTAAACCTAAGTAATTAGTAAGTCAAGCCTAATGAGAAATAGACACACACAGTAAAAAAATGGAATAAAATCGCAAAATTTTAATTAATTAATTAGTTAACTCATAAAAAAATATTTTATGGCGGTTTTCATAATTAGAATTTTATATACTGAAAGATCCATTTATTAGAAAAATGACATCTGACTTTGGAAACGACCCTATTAGAGAAAATAGTATAGTGAATATAATTATATAAATAATTATATAATATAATTGTCAAAAAGTTTCAAGAGTTTTCTGAATCCAAGGACTGCAAAAACGAAAAGATCTTTTCTATTATGTAAACCTGAAGATCATTATACGATTGAGTAACCAATATCTTTTATTTTTTTCGTAATGCTCAATATATTGTTTTAACAATATATTGTTAATAAAATTATCTTGAAGCAAACTTTCGACATCTCAATTCTCAATAATTACTTCAATTAAACGATTGCAAAATTGAAAAGATTTGATGTCCCATAAAATAATAATGAAGTGCCACTTTCGCCGCACCTTAGTTACGGCTCTGTATCATAATCCAGGTTTAATGCAGAACAAGTCTTGGACGATTCTCCCTACTCATACAGGAACTCAATGTACTTCAGGCGCGTTCCAAGGACGCGTGAACGTGAAATCACGTGCAGCCATTGAATTTGAAATGTAACTTTAATGAGCGAATCAATAACGTCACTTTTGTTGAATGCTTTAATGAAAAACTATCATATTAGATCAATCATGTATGGAAATCCATTTGTTATTAAGAAAAAATGAGGTTAGGAAACGCTAAGCACAAATGAATATTCTTAAGAGCATGTAAGTGTCAGAGAGAATAAGCCTGCGCTAAGAATGGAAACCTTAGGTTTGCCAATAGTCTGCACGTCTCTAAATGATAAGTTTACTACCCGGATTCACTGGGTCGTACACCAGGTAGCTTAGCACGTATTCTCCAAGAACTTTGTAAGAAGTTGAATTGTGCTAACTGCCAAAATAAGTTTCAATGAGGAGCCACCGATCCAGGTGCACCGGATTGAGCACCAGGTAGCTTAGCACGTATTCTACAAGAACTTTTCAAGAATTTGAATTGTGCTAACTGCCAAAATAAGTTCCAATAAGGATCCACCGATCCAGATGCACCGGATTGAGCACCAGATAGCTTTGTACGTATTCTCCAAGAACTTTTTAAGAATTCGAATCGTGCTAACTTTCTAACTGCCAAAATAACTACCAATGAGGTGCCACCGATCCAGATGCACCGAAGCACCAGGTAGCTTAGCACGTATTCTTCAAAAACTTTTTAAGAATTTCAATTGTGCAAACTTCCAAAATAACTACGAATGAAGAGCCACGGATCCAGGTGCACCGGAGCACCAGGTAGCTTAGCACGTATTCTCCAAGAACTTTTTAAGAATTCGAACTGTGCTAACTGCAAAAATAACTACCAATGAGGGGCCACCGATCCAGGTTTACCGGAGCAACAGGTAGCTTAGCACGTATTCTCCAAGAACTTTGTAATAAGTTGAATTGTGCTAACTGCCAAAATAAGTTTCAATGAGGAGCCACCGATCCAGATGCACCGGATTAAGCACCAGGTAGCTTAGCACGTATTCTCCAAGAACTTTTTAAGAATTCGAATCGTGCTAACTTGCTAACTGCCAAAATAACTACCAATGAGGAGCCACCGATCCAGATGCACAGGAGCACCAGGTAGCTTAGCACGTATTCTTCAAGAACTTTTTAAGAATTTCAATTGTGCAAACTTCTAAAATAACTACCAATGAAGAGCCACCGATCCAGGTGCACCGGAGCAACAGGTATCTTAGCACGTATTCTCCAAGAACTTTGTAATAAGTTCAATTGTGCTAACTGCCAAAATAACTACCAATGAGGAGCCACCGATCCAGATGCACCGGAGCACCAGGTAGCTTAGCACGTATTCTTCAAGAACTTTTTAAGAATTTCAATTGTGCAAACTTCTAAAATAACTACCAATGAAGAGCCAGCGATCCAGGTGCACCGGAGCACCAGGTAGCTTAGCACGTATTCTCCAAGAACTTTGTAATAAGTTGAATTATGCTAACTGCCAAAATAAGTTTCAATGAGGAGCTACCGATCCAGATGCACCGGAAAACCAGGTAGCTTAGCACGTATTCTTCAAAAACTTTTTAAGAATTTAAATTGTGCAAACTTCCAAAATAACTACCAATGAAGAGCCACCGATCCAGGTGCACCGGAGCACCAGGTAGCTTAGCACGTATTCTCCAAGAACTTTGTAATAAGTTGAATTGTGCTAACTGCCAAAATAAGTTTCAATGAGGAGCTACCGATCCAGATGCACCGGAGCACCAGGTAGCTTAGCACGTATTCTTCAAAAACTTTTTAAGAATTTAAATTGTGCAAACTTCCAAAATAACTACCAATGAAGAGCCACCGATCCAGGTGCACCGGAGCCCCAGGTAGCTTAGCACGTATTCTCCAAGATCTTTTTAAGAATTCGAACTGTGCTAACTGCCAAAATAACTACCAATGAGGGGCCACCGATCCAGATGCACCGGATCAACAGGTAGCTTAGCACGTATTCTCCAAGAACTTTTTAAGAATTCGAATTGTACTAGCTGCCAAAATAACTACCAATGGGGAGCCACCGATCCAGGTGCACCGGATTGAGCACCAGGTAGCTTAGCACATATTCTCGAAGAACTTTTTAAGAATTTAAATTGTGCTAACTCCCAAAATAACTACCAATGAGGAGCTACCGATCAAGGTGCACCGAAGCACCAGGTAGCATAGCACGTATTCTCCATGAACTTTTTAAAAATTCGAACTGTGCTAACTGCCAAAATAACTACCAATGAGGAGCCACCGATCCAGGTGCACCGGGGCAACAGGTAGTTTAGCACGTATTCTCCAGGAACTTTTTAAAAATTCGAACTGTGCTAATTGCCAAAATAACTACCAATGAGGAGCAACTGATCCAGGTGCACCGGATTGAGCACCAGGTAGCTTAGCACGTACTCTTGAAGAACTTTTTAGGAATTTAAATAGTGCTAACTGCCAAAATAACTACCACTGAGGAGCCACCGCTCCAGGTGCACCGGATTGAGCACCAGGTAGCTTAGCACGTATTCTACAAGAATTAAAAAAAATTAATTGTTCCAACAGCTGAAATAACTAAAAATTCTGAGTAGAAATCCGGGTGCAGCGAAATGAGCACCAGGTAGTTTAATACGTATTCTACGAGAACTTTTTACAAATTTAAAATTTGTTAATAACGAAAACAATTTCCTATGGTGAGTCCACACTCAAAAGTACCATGTCGCGCCCCACGTAGCTTAGCACGTATTATACAAGAACTTTCAAATAATTTAGACTGTGTCTTCTTTTAAAATGAATACCAATCGTAAGTCGACGACCCGGTGCTTCGGATTCTGCATCAGGTTATTCAAAACATCATTTGCGAGAACTTTTTTGAAATTAAAATTTTGTCAATAAGCGAAACAATTTCAAATAGTAAGTCGATTATCGGGGTTTATTAGATTGCGCATCAGTTACTTTAGCACGTTTTCTACAAGAACTTAAAAAAATTTTAATTTTTGAAATAGCTAAACAAATTTGAAATGGTGAGTCAACAACCCGGGTGCGTCGGGTCGTGCACCAGATCAGTCAAAATTTTATTCACGTAGTTATTTGGTATCTATTTCTGGTATTTATATCACCTGGTAGTTATTTCGGTTGCTGTAACAATGTAAATTTTAAAAAAGTTCTTTTAAAATACGTGCAAAGCTACCTGTAGCGTGATCCGGTCCACAAAGGTCGTCGGCTTACCATTGGAAGTTATTTTGGTTGTTGGAACAATTTAAATTTTTAAATTTTTTTTGTCGAATACGTGCTAAGCTACCTGGTACGCGATCAGGTTCACACGGATCGTTGGCTTACAATTAGAGTTTTTTTGGTTGTTGGAGCATTTAAATTTTGAAAAAGTTCTTCTGGAATACGGGCTCAGCTACCTGGTGCACGACCCGGAGGAATGCCCAAATAATTAATTTGTTTATTAAATTTGTTTAAAAATTATAATATTAATCAACAAATTATGCATTTTGTTAAAATTATAACTAATTTCCTAATTAAAAGAAATTTACATCGAAAATAACTAATATTTCTGTTGAAAAATGTTTGATTACTGCATTTGTACATTAACTTCGTTTATAATATAAATAATTAT
Source organism: Belonocnema kinseyi (assembly GCF_010883055.1). NCBI lineage: Eukaryota > Metazoa > Arthropoda > Insecta > Hymenoptera > Cynipidae > Belonocnema > Belonocnema kinseyi. Next base: position 21,355,124 of record NC_046660.1, read on the forward strand.
AACCATGAGATAAATTTTTTCATATATATATTATTGTTTCTATTTAAATTTGTTGAAATATAATTTGAAAAAATGTCTATGGAAATCAAAGAAAAAATTTTTTCATAAAAATTTGTTTGTAAATTGTCCAATATTGACATATCCTAGAGTGATTTTACTCTATGCAACTAAACCGATTTCAACCATTTTTCTGTTATTGGCGAGTAGCGGGAAACTCACATAGAAAAATGGTAATTTTTTGTCGTATTTGTTAATTTATAAAAAAATTGAAAACCTAATTGAAAACTCAAGCTCGAGGCTCTCTTTGAAATCTTATTAACTTTTTTTTCAAGTTTTTTTTTTCCAAATCGGTTAATATTTGTAGGCTGTCATTAGAACAAATTGTATGACTTTTCAAATACTATTGATATCCGTAAGGAGATTTTTTGAATTTTGAAAACAGTGGTCTGAGAAATATTCAAAATGTGCGCGCTTTTTAAACTTATATTAAAAATGTCTGGCTAACAAACTTGACCTTCATTTTAAGATAGTAAAAGAATTTACCAAAGGAAATTCAATCAGTCAATTATTTCGAAAGTTATTGTGATAACAAAAAAAACCATCCACGGACGGACAGATAGACAACAAATGGATTGGGCGGTGTCAAATTTTACACACATCTAATACTTTCTCTGATGAGAATGTAAAAAAAAACTGTTAATCAATTTTTTTTGCTCTACTTTCGGTAAAAAAATGTTATCTATTTATTTTTGCTTAGCTTGTGTCATGTGTCGAAAAATTTAATTTGTGTTTTTTCAACGTTTTTTTATAAATAAAACAAAAACTACGTCTCCTATAAAAAAGTGATCAATAACAAATTTCTAGTAATACAAACATACAGACAGACACATACGTAAAATCTATTTTTCGGAATCAGGGGCTCTCAAAACTTGGACATTTGACCAAAACTGGGAAGGGGGGGGGGGGTTAAATTTCACACAAATCTAATACCTTCTCTGATGAGAATGAAAAAATTCAGGTCGGTCCACAGGTTCAGCCAGAATCGTATTTTGAACCAAAAAATGTTTTTTTTCCCGCTGTGCAACGCACCAGAATGACCACGTGACGTACATTCTTAAACAGGTGCACGCTTAGAATTTATTTTCATACCTTAGTCGACAATTATGTCGAACTTATAAGAAAGTTTCTCCAGAACTCTACTCATAGATGTAAATAAATTTAGGATAGAATGACATGAAGAAGAGAGGATTGAAAAAGATAGACGTGAATTTAGGCTAACAAAGAGAAAGAAAAAGACAGCCAAGAAATAGGATTAACGGAGATAGAGAAAGATTGACATGAATGGATAAATGATAGTATAAGATAGAATAGACTATATTGAAATAGATGGACGTGAATTAATATTAAGAAAAAGATAGAAAAAGATAGACGTTAATAGCCGTAAATAGGATTAGATAATGACGAAGAGATTGAAAAAGATAAACGGAAATTTAGATTAAACAAAATAATAAAATATTGACATAGATAGATGAAGAATAGCGTGAGATAGAGAAGAGGGGAATAAAAAAGATACAAATAGATTTAGATTAACAAAAAGATAGAAAAGGATTTAGAGTCCCAAGGAGATAGAAAAATATTGACGTGAATAGATATAGAATTAAATAAGATAGAGAAGCAGAGATTAAAAAAGAGAGATGGATAATATTCAGGTGAATAGATAAAGGATAGAATAAGATAGAGAGAAGGGTACTAAAACGATAAACGTGAATTTATATCTAGAAAAAGGTAGATAAACATAGACATTGATAGATTTAGAATACAATTAGATAGAGAGGATGCTGTTAAAAAATGCCAGAATTTATATTAATAAAGATACCGAAGAAGATTGACGTGGAAAGAAAACGGATAGGACAAGATAGAAGAGAGAAGATTAAAAAAGATAGACGGAAATTTAAATTGACAGCCAGACAAAAATTCATGTAGATAGATAAAAGATAGGATGAGATAGAAAAGACGGTATTGAAAAAGAAAGACGTGAATTTCAATTTAACTAAGAGATAGACTGGAATACATTTTCTCTATCTCTTTGTTTCATAAAAATTCAATCGTGTCAGGATTAACGAAAAGATAGAAAAATATTCACGTGAATATAAAAAAGAGACTATTAGTCAGACAAGAGTGTATTAAAGAAGAAGATTCTGAATTTAGTTTAAAAAAGAGACAGAAAGAGATCAATCTGGGTAGACGTGGGATAGGATGGGAGAAGATAGAAAAGAATATGGGGAGTTGAGATTGAATTAGAGGCAGAAAACCGGATATTGAATAACTTTGATGGAAATTTAGATTAGCAGGGATTCGATTTGACAAAGAGATAGAAAAAGAGACCGGACTACTGATTAATGAAGCTGGAAATAGATTTACATAAACAGATGAAGAATAGGATGAGATAGAGATGAAGGGATTAAAGAAGATAGACGTAAATTTATATTTAGAAAGAGATAGAAAAAGATAGACGTTCATAAACGTAGAATGGTATGAGATAAAGAAGATAAGATTGAAAAAGATCAAGGGGAATTCAAATTACCCAGGATAATCAAAGATTCACATGCTTTGACAGAGGATTGGTGAGATAGAGTAGGCAGTATTAAAAAAGCTAGATGTAAATTTAAATTCATAAAGAAAAAGAAAAAGATTGACGTCAATAGATAGAGGCTGGCACGAGAGAGATAAGACGGTTTTAAAAAATATTGAGGGGAATTGAAATTGAAGAAGAGATAGGAAAAGATTCATGCGGATAGATAAAGGATTAGTTAAGATAGAAAAGGGGGAATTAAAAAAGATACACGTATATTTAGATTAACAAAAAGATAGAAAAATATAGAAACAGTTGCAATAAGATAAGAAATTAACGTCTATCATCTTTTTCCAATATTTAAATTGTCTCAATGATTACAAAAAAATCAATGCGAATTTTTGAAAAGTGAATGTAAAAATAAATGTTAAAGTGTTACATAACACAGCCCCACAAAATTTCTTTTTTTTAAACAGATGAAACCAACATACTTATAGGTTTTTGGTGTCGTTGAATATGGATTCAGGGTGTTTTTAATCCCAGCAGGTCAGAATCAAGGTCATTTCAAGGTAAAATCAAAAATAAACATATAAACGGAGAAAAGTATTATTCTCATATGTTTTTGTGGTCGCTGAATCTGAATGTTGAATCTTTTTTATCCCATTAGGTCAAAATCAAGGTGATCCCTAGGTCAAACTAAACATAAAAGATAGACGGAGAAAAATACTATTCCCATATGTTTTTGGGGTCACCGAATCTGAATTTTGGGCTTTTTTTATCTCATCAGGTCAAAATCAAGGTCCTTCCAAGTTCAAATTAAAAATAAACGCATGAACGGCGAAAAGTACTATTCTCATATGTTTTTGGGGTCGCTATATCTGAATTTGGGGTAGTTTTGATCTTGTCACATCGACATCAAGTTCATTTCAAGGTCAAATTGAAAAAAATGTATAAACAGAAAAAACTACTATTCTTATATGTTTTTGGGGTTGTTGAATCTGAATTCGGCGTCTGTTTTATCCAACCGGGTGAGAATCAAGGTCGTTCCAAGTTCGAACTAAAAATAAGCGTTCAAAGGGACAAAATTACTATTTTTATATGTTTTTGGGGTCACTGAATCTAAATCCCGTGCCTATTTGATCTTATAAGATCAGGATCAAGATCATATCCAGGTCAACTGTTGTTTATCAAATGAAAACTCAATTTTAAATGCGGATTCTGAAAGAGCGGGATATTGTAAGTGCACATTTGTTTTGTGATCTCTAGATCAAAATGACCTGTAAAGGTCACCTGAAGGTCAAACCACACAAAGGCGTATGGGTGTTTTCGTCTAGTCTGATGCGTGGTACACTTTATTTCTGGGTCTGTGTAATCGGCCTCCAGGGCAAGTTGAAATACAAATTTGACAAGGTTGACAAGTTGAAATACAAAAGGGGAGGGTCAGTAAGGCCGGTTTTTGGCCTAAATTATTTTTGGACCAAAAAATCTGAAAAAATCATGGTAGTATCTTATAAGTATCCCGAGTCGACTGCACGTTAAGCGGACTACCCTCCACCCCCCAGCCACCCCCACCCCCCACCACTGACACTACCCACCAACTGTATTTTCGAGAGATTTGACACTCTTAAACATGTATTCTGAGGTTAGCTCAGGATTACTTTGGTTTTCGGGGTCGCCGAATACAAATCTGGCGTCCTTTGACTTTCATCGCGTCAGGTTCAAGGTCATTGGAAGGTAAAATCGAGAGAAAACGGTAAAAAATCAAAAAAAATACGTTATAGGTTTTTGAAGTCGCTAATTACGAATCTGGCATCCGTTGAACTCTATCTCTTCAGGTTCAAGGTCATTTGAAGGTGATTTGAAGGTCAAATCGAGAAAAAACGGTAAAAAAATTTTTAAAAAATATGTTATAGGTTTTTGGGGTTGCTGATTATGAACCTGGTGTCCGCTGACCTTTATCGCGTCAGATTCAAGGTCATTTGAAAGTCAAATCGATAAAAAACGCTGAAAAAATAAAAAAAATATGTTATAGGTTTTCGCGGTCGTTGATTACGAATCTACCATCCATTGACCTCCGTCGCATTAGGATCAAGGTCATTAGACCTTGATTTTACCTTCCCATGACCTTAAACCTGACGCGATAAAGGTCAGCGGACACCAGGTTCGTAATCAGTGACCCCAAAAACCTATAACATATTTTTTTTACTGTTTTTTCTCGATTTGACCTTCAAATGACCTTCAAATGACCTTGAACCTGAAGCGATAGAGTTCAACAGATGCCAGATTCGTAATTAGCGACTCCAAAAACC
>NC_046660.1:21360104-21417212 GCF_010883055.1 Belonocnema kinseyi
GTAGTCCGTTTAGCGTGCAATCGACTCCGGATACTTATAAGATACTACCATGATTTTTTCAGATTTTTTGGTCCAAAAATAAATTAGGCCAAAAACCGGCCTCACCGACCCTCCCCCTTTAAGGAACGGTGCTAATTATATAAAAAACTACAACACATAAAGCAGAAATGAAAAATTGTGCCTGCACCTTAAATATATAATTTGTATAATTAATCACTTGTATAATATTAGAAATTTAGGCTCAACAAAATAAATCATAATTTGTCATAAAAAAAGGAAAAAAATTAATCCGATCTATTAAATCAATTATATCCGATTATTAGAGAAAGTCTATAGAAATAGTTAAGTTTGATATAATTTGTAGCTAGTAATCGATTGTGTTATATTATTGATATACGTAAATTATCTTAAGGATTAGAAACTTTCTCTCATTTCAGTCTAACTTAGTGCTCGAGTGGGTACGAAAAAGAGAAATTACAGCAAAGTCAAGAATAATTACAACAAATATTTACTCTTTCCTCAATTTTATCTTTACAATTCGCTTAAATAAAAATATTAACAATAAAATTTTGCATTCGGTGTTATCAAGGCAGTTAAGAAAACAGAAAATGCTCTCTAGACAAGCGCTGCCAAAAAATGAAAAGGAGATATTAAATGTGAATTTATTTTATGAAAAATATCCAGATGATAATTTGAAATCATTTAAAATTTGATAATTTACCGATGAGACGATTTAAAATGACTAATTACTGCTTGGTTAGCAAATGCCACATATAAGATCAATTAAAATGACGGATTTTTTAAATTATCGTTACTATTGAAATAAAAAAATTACTGACCTAATTAGTGAAAATACTGGTTAATCCATTTAAAACATCTGATTTAATTAGTGAAATTTGCTGATTAAATTATTTATGTCTTTTCATTCTTTTTATTTACAGTTTAGAATACCTGAAGTGACTGATTGACTCAGTGGAACTTACGAAATAGCTTATTAAAATGATAATTTAAAATTAATGATTTGATCAGTGGATTTCACAGATCACATCATTCAAAATTACTTAAATATTCCTTTAACGTTACTGATAATTTTATCGGATTTAACTAATTAAATCATTTAAATTTATAGATTTATCAATTTAAATCAAAGATTGAATCAATACAATATATCAACATAACCGAAGGACCATTCAGAAAGGATTACTTAATCAGTATAAGTTACAGCTTGGATGTTTCAAAATGACTGATGTAGTTAGTAAAAGTTACTGTTTATATTATTAAACTTAACTTATTCAAATAGTGGAAGTTACTGGGTAAATTATTCATAAGGACTTGTATAATATTCGAACTTTACTGATTAGAACATTAAAAATGATTGTTTTAATGAATGAAAGTTACAATTAGGATATTATAAATTGACTGACTTAAATAGTGGAAGCTACCGGCTTGATAATTTTAAATGACTGATTATGTCAGTGGGCATTACTGATTATATGATTTCAAATTACTAGTTCGATTAGGGAACTTTACTGATTAGATCATTATTCACAATGACCGATTTTATCTGTAAATATCACAGATTAAATCATTTAAGATTTATGATCATATTACGTAAGTTAAATTGAAAAAATCAACTGCTCACTTGAACGTCTAATTGTCACTCAATCGAAGTGACTAAATTTTTGTAACAATAGACGTAATAGCTTACGTATTTTTAAATGACTGATTCAGTTAGTAAAATTTACTGGTTAGTCCATTCATAATTTCCGATTAATATGTGAAACTAATTGATTTAATAATCAAAAATTACTAATTGAATTAGTAGAAGTTATTATTTGCAATATTCATAATAACTTATTCAATTAGAGTAATTTATTGGTTAGGCAATTCAAACTTACATTTTATATCAGTGAAAGTGACTGACTAGTTTTCTGAAAACTACTTATTCTATCAGAGGGCTTTACTTAGTAGATCAGTAAAATTGAGATGCTTATCAGTAAAAATAATAAATTAAATCATTTAAAATTACTGATTTAATTAGTAAATCTTAGTAAATAGCTCGTTTAAAATGAATGACTCATTAAGAAGAGTTAGAGTAGTCGATTTTTAATAAATACTTTTAGGAGTGTAACTTATTTAAATTCACAGATTCATCAGTTAAAATCACTGTCATCTAAAACTTCGAATATTTTTAAATAACTGATTTAGTTAGCCAAATTCAGTGGTAAGAACATGTGAAGTTACTAATTCAATTAGTCAAAGCTACTGGTTAAATTAAACATAATGGGTTTTTTAAATTGCTAACTTTACTGAAAAGACCATTAAAAATGACTGTTTCAATTAATGAAAATTATAGAAGCGATAAGTCAAATCAACTGATTTAATAGGTGAAAGCCACTACTGAAATAATTTTAAATAATAGTACCGGTCAGTGGACATCACTGATTAGATCATTCAAACTTACTAGTTCGAACATAAATCAAATGCTTCACTCAACTGTAGTGACTACATTGTTTTATCAGAAAAATTTATAGTTTAGATATTTCAGAATTACTTCTTTAATTTGAAAATTTTACTATTTAGACCATTAAAAATTTCGGATTTATCATTAAATTTTATTTTTCAGATCACTCAAAATAACTTATTAAAATAATAAAAGTTTTTAGTTGCGATATTTATAATAACTGATTCAATTAGTGAAAGTTACTGTTTAGATAATTCAAATTGATTACTGATTCTATCAAAAGACTTTACTGATTCGATAATTGAAATTGAAAGTTTAAGCAAAAATTATAGTCAGCCGTATTATATAAATAATTTATAATTATTATTTCGTTTAGTGGACTTTCGGATTAGATCATTCAAATTGACTTGGATTGGATTTGAATTTTTGGCGCAAATTACGATTTTTTTATAGAGGTTGTTTCTACTACTTGAAATACTACTTTGTACTAGTAACAAGATGTTGCTATAAATTGTTTAAACAATTTATTATTGTTGTTAACATTTTTTCTTAGAATAGAGTTAGAAAGCCGCGAATTTTTAAAAAAATGTTCAACTTATGGTCCAAATTTAAATTGAAGTAACGTATACTGATAGAATCAGTTAATTAGAATGATTTAAACAGCATATTTCACTAATTAAATCAGTCATTATAAATTTCATAAATAACAACTATTATTAATTAAATTAGTATTTATTTTGAGTGATATAATTAGTAAAATGAGATTACTAAGACAGGAATTTTAAATTGTGTAATCGGTAAACTTTTTCAATTAAATCAGTCATCGTGAATAATTTACTAGAAAATTTTACTAATTAAATAAGGCTTTTTGAATTATCAAAATATTAACTCATACTAATTAAATCAGTCATTGTAAAAGTGCTATTCTCTAAGTTTTACTAATTAAATCAGTAATTTAAACTGATCTACTCAGTAAATTGCCTTGATAGAATGAGTAATTTTAAATGGTCCAGCCAGTAACTTCTACTGATAGAATCAGTTAATTTGATGGATCCAACCAGTAACTTTCACTAATTAAATGAGTTTTTAGGAATTTTATAAATAGCAACTTTTTCTAATATAATTAGTCATTTTGAGTGATCTAATCAATAATATTCAATCACCGAGTCAGTAATTTTTAATTGTCTAATCGGTGACTTTTTAGTATTAAATGAGTCATATTAAATAATTTATCTATTAACTTTTCTTAATTAAATTAGTATTTTTTAATAATCCATTAGTCAATTTGCACTAATTAAGTCAGTTATTTTAAATTACCTTAACTCTAACTTTCATTGATTAAACCAATCATTTTTAATGTGCTATTCACCAACTTTTACTAATGAAATCAGTCGTTCTAAATGATTAAATTTGCGATTTTTTTGGTGATAACTCTCAACTTTAATAATCTGCTCACTAAAGTCCCCGCATAGAATCAATCATTTTTAATGATCTCTTCAGTAACGCACACGTATTGAATCAATCAATTTAAATGAATTAACCAGTAACTTTAATTGATTCAATCAATTATTAATAATTTTATTAATATTAAATTTTACTGAGATCATCTAATCCTGATTGTTTACATCAGTTATTATTGACTGCAAATCAGTCACTGACTGAAATTCAGAGTTCACCTTAAAAATATTTTTTTTTAAGTATTTGAATCCAACAAAGTAATTCGATTGTGCTGAGTAGGTGTCTAATAACTCTCGGTGAACCGCAGTATGAGCACGTAGAATCAATCACTTTTTACTTTAAATATCAAATTCATTATTTAAATAAAAAATACACCCGGAAATACATAATACCCTACATTGCGAAATTGTAGAAAAATAATAATAGAAGATAAATTACAGGTTTTATTAGCCTTAAAGTACGTAGCTTAAGAGTGTCCAGCTGGAAAGTTGTTTGAATGTAAACAATCCAAATGGATAGATTGATTATCTCTACACACGTACTTTGCGTGTGTGACGAATTGTTATGCAGATAAATGCATTTAGTTAGACGCGCTTTCATGCAACCTTATCGTTAGTGCCCATGTTGATGTCAATTGCGTAACATAGTTAAAAAATAAATGATTTGATAAATAAATTATCCATGGACATTGATCTCATTCCACTGCATTAATTACTGGTTAAGAATAATTAATTCAGATATGTGAGAAAAAATAATTTTTCTATCAATTAGAAATAAAAATAATTTGGCTGCTTGTGTCATTTTTAATGAAATGTTTCAATTTCTTTTCGATTTGGATTTTTCTTAGTACTGCTTCTTAACAATTTTCAAAAAATAGTTGAAATAAAAAAATTGACGGCTTATTTCTTCGGTGAAAAATATTTTATACCACTCTACTTTTTCATCATTGAGGAACAATTTTTGTAGGTCTACAATTGCTAGAAAAAATTCTTATTAAAAGCAAAATTTTTTTAAAACGAAAAACCTGATTTTAATATTATTCACTTATTTTGAAAATATGAAAGCATTTCCTCCGAAAAAGGGTCATGATATATTAAAACTTTTTTTTTTTAATTTGTCAAAAGCGAAAGTACTCAGTATTCAGTATTCAGTTTTTTGGTTAAAATATAGCATTCCTGATTATAAATTATAGTATTTGAACAACAAATTTTTCAAAAAATTATAATATTTATTTAACAATTCATGTATTTTTAAACGAATTAATCTTTTATGACAGGAAATATTTTTTTTTTGATTTAACTTTCTGATTGAAAATTCATTCCTTTGGTTAAAGATTTTTTTTTTAATTTAAAATTAAGTTTTTCAACTAAAAACTGAAAAATTTCATTTTTGAGCAAATTTTGATCTTTTATTGAACAAATTTCATATTTTTTGGTCCAAAATGCAACTGCCTATTATAAATGATCCTTTTTGGGTTGAAAGTGAACTTTTTTGTGGAAAATTCACAAATAAATTTTAGAAATTAACATGTTTTTAAATTATTCGCTCTTTCTTTTTGCAAAGTTATCTGTTTTAGAGAAAATTAAACTATTTGGTCAAAAGTTGAGCAACTTGCTAAAAATAATTTTGATATTTGAAGAATTAAAATTTTAGTTGCAATTTTTTTAAGGTGAAAATCAAATTAATTTATATCTTTTCTAGTTAAAAATTAAAGTGTTTGTTTACAAATTTTCTGAAAAAGTCATGGTTTGTTAATATTAATCGTTTTTGGTAAAAGATTTATCTTTCGGATTGAAACTTCTTTTTTTTTTAAATTCTCATTTTAGGTATTGAAATTTACCTGCCCTGGAAATTTAAATTTTGGGGTTGAAAAGTGATGTCTTGCAGAAAAATCGTACTTTCAAATCAAAAATAAAACATTTTAGTCTCGAAAATTCAACAATTTGGTCGAAAATTAAACTAATCGAAGCTCAACCTACTTTGTTAAAAATAATTTTCCTAGATGAAGATTTATCACTTTAGTTAAGATTAATTAATTAGATTGAAAATTAAACTATTTGGTTTCAAATTTAAGTTTCTCTTTTTACTTGAAAATTAATTTTCCTAACTAAATATTTAACCATTCCATTTTTCATTGAAAATTCATACTTTTTAGTAAAAAATCAATATTTAATATTATTAATAATATTTTTCTGTGAAAATAACAATTTATTTTCTTTTTAAAATTTTTTTTTTAAGTTTGAAATTAAATTTTTTTGTTGAAAGTTGAACTACTATCATAAAAATTCTTTTTTTTGTGTACGATTGATATTTTACGTGAAAATTCATCTCTGATTGAAAATTGAACTTCTTTCATGAAATTTTTTTTAATTAATAATAATTAACGAATAAAATTCCCTTTTTTTGAAAATTAACATTTTCGTTAAAAGTTGATATTTTCTTGCAGTACATTAAATTTTTTTCGTATCATTTTCACTTTTTGGCTTTAAGGTTCCAAAATTGGGTAAAAAGATTACCTATTTTAATGAGAATTAATGTTCTTTGGCAGAAAATTAATACTTTTGTTGGAAAAACAATTTTTTAGTATAAAGTTTCACTAACTTCGTCAAAATTTCAACTATTTTTGAATAAAAATGAACCGTTTTTTGGTTTAAATATTAACTACAGCATTTTTAGTTGGAAATTTATCTTTGTTAGTTGAAATTTGAACTAATTTGATAATTTGTAATTAACAATAATTAATATATTTACAAAAATATTCATCCAGAAAAAATTAAAAAAGATGGGGGGAGGATAAAAATTGAAACATTTAAAAAGGGGGGGGGCACACGATTCAAAATTTAAAAAAACTTTACGTAATTAATGCGCGGCCCCAAATAATAATAAAAAGTAAGAAGTATTCTGAAATTTCAACTGAATTTGGAAATTGTAAGTAGAGTCGAATCTGCGTTTAGTGATTCTGGATTAAGTCTTTCCGAGAATTGACGCTGCGCCACGGGAATGGGAGAGAGAAGCTGTGGGAGAGGCTCGGTGTTCACTCAGGCGTGACAAAACAGTGAGGAAAATAGAAGCGACTCAAAGCCGATCCGTGACTCTGGATTTATGGTAAGGGTCAGTCACAAAACCGACACTAAATTCAAAGACTGAACTATTTTTTATTCAGGTACAAAATAATAAACTCAGAATTTTATTTGCAATAACAAAATATATGAGAATATAATTTCAAAAATACTGTTCATTCCAAATAAAAATATTAGTAACTACTAGATTTAAAATTCAAGAAATATTGTTTGCCACACAAGAAAATAGCCATCGGCGATTATTAATAACATACCAGTTTTAAATTACGACTAGGTTAACGTGCCGACAAAATTGACATGACTTATGGTCACATACGAGGTTTTATAGCTCAAAACACTTTTATTCTTGATAGTTAAGATGTCATAATTTACAAACTTTGTAAACATTGTCGCCAGAAAAGGAAGTACATTCACATTGCAAAATATAGGGTTTAGTGGGGCTTAGTCGACAGTGGGGCTGAGACGATTCTTGTTTTTATTTTTTTATTTTATTTTTCATTTTTAAATACACACTGTGAGCTTGATTTTTTTTAATGGCCCTAATACCCTAAATTTATCGGCGGAGTTTCGTAGCATTCTTTATAACAAAGCACATTTTACAAAATAAAAAGTGTTTTCGGAATTAAATTTAAATGAAGATGGGAATGTAAAAAAATTTTTTTCAAAGGAATTAGATATTTTTTCATCGAGAATTTAGTTGACTACAATAATTAAAATAAAAATAATATCTCCTTTTGTTTCTACATAGATTACACTCAAGTGTCGACTAAGCCCCACGATTCTTCTCCGACAGATTTTTTTTTTTTTCTAATAATTTCTAGACAAAAGCATCATAGTTCACAATGATCAGTAACATTTTTTAGCAAATTAAATTCTCGATCCCACTATACCTAATACGTTGTCAAACAAAACTTTTTAAATTAAAAGTGACCGAAAAAAAATTGTCGACTTAGCCCCACTCTCCTCTGCAGTTTTTCGATTTAATAGCTTAGATAATTTTTAATACAAAACGAAAATTCCGAATATCTGTATCTGTTTTTTTATTTATTTTTATAATTGTTTTTTAGATTAGATAAATGTAATTTTCCTCTGATCATTAGGAAAATTCAAAAAGATTTTTGGAAATTTCAGATATGTCGAATCCAACTTTCACCAAAAATTTAATTTTTAACCCATTAGATTAATTTTAAACCAAATAAGATAATTTCTCAATGAAGCAGACTTTCAGCAAAAGAGATGGATTTTCTACGAAATATATTATTTTCTTAAATTGGAAATATAAACTTTTAGAAAAATGAAAGTATTTTTATCGAAGCAGATAAACCTATACCCAAGTGTTGAATTTACTAACAAAAAAATAATTCTCATCAGAATTTGCAACAGTTAATATTGAAATTGGAAAAAAAAAATTATTTGAAATGAAAAATAGTTAAATTCATAAAAATCGACGAAGTTTCAACAAAATATTGAAATCCTCGATGAAAATAAAATAATTTTTAACTTGAAAAGATTAATGCTTAGACGAAAATGTAATGGGTGAGATTTCAATTTAAAAGATTTGAATTTCAAAACAAATACAGATAAACTAATCCAAAAATTACCAATATTTTCGAATAAAAAGTTAACTTTTTTCCCATACAGATTATTTTCTAAAAAATAGTTAAATTTTTAACCAAATATATGACTTTTAAACTAATGTTATAAATCTTTCACTGAAAAAAAGTATTTTTAAACAAAGTATTTTAATTTCGAAAAAGCAGTTGACGTGTCAACAAAAAAAAACCAATTCATAAATAAGAGCTTAATATTTAAATAAGACAATATTTTTATTTCAAATTAACAAAAACTAAATTCATGCAGAAAATGAAAGTATTTAATAAAATAGTTCAGTTCTCAACCAACAAAAATTAATTTCCGAAATAGTTTTAAAAAATAGTTAAAAAAAAGAGAAAATATTCAATGAACAAAAAACTTTACCTAAAGTATAATAATTTGAGGGAAAATCTATTTTTTATTACAAGCTAAATTCTTTGTATTTACTTACCTGATTAGTTTATACAAATTTAGTTTTTCAGTGTCATCTTTTAAAAAATCCTAAAATTACTTAATATCTTTTAAAATACATAATTTTCATAATATTTTTGTAAAACTCAACAGTTTTTTTGTTTATGTTTTAAGAAATAGTTTAAGAAATTATAAAATATTTTAAATTTTCCTAAAAAATTATGTTTAAATAAAAGATTATTTACAACTTTCGGAGAAATCTAAAACAAATTTGTTTAAATCTCTTGAAAAACTTCAAACCCCTTGAAATGATTTTGGAAAGTTTTTTAAGACATCTAAATAACTTTAAAACTATCTTCCGCTTTTTCTGAAATTTTGTAATTATTCAAAACTGAAAAATTGTAATTTAAAATCTTCTTTAGAAATTTTGTGAAATCTTTTAAAATCTCTATCAATTAAATAAATTTTTTTAAATTGAATATTTGAATCCTTCTAAAACTTTGAAATACCTTTAAAAATTATTAAAGTTTTTTTTTTAAATTTTCAAGACTCGAAATTTCAAAAACAAATTTTTTGAATTGTTTATTCTTCTTTGAAATATTTTTAAATCTAGAAAATTTTGAATTTATAATTATATTTTAAGTTTGGATCACTAACTTAATGTTTCTACCCACTTTGAAAGTGTGAAAAATTTTCAAAATTATAATTTATAAATAAATCTACAACCACATTTTCTCTTTTCTTAATAAATTTTAAATTCACTGCTCATTATTCTCCAAAAATTTTACAAATGCCACCCACTAATTATCCTAATAACATTTCTTATTAATCTAATCCTGTCATTCTAATTTAAATCAAAAGTAGTACAACCAGTCCTAATTAACATAAATTTAATGATTTACGTTCCCTAAATGGTAACTGCATTGCATGAGGTAATCGGAAGAGAAAGGGGTTCGATCTGATATTTTAAAGCAATCGACGAAGGAATATATCTTTGCAGTGGAAAACTTGGTTTCTTATAATTAATTACACAGGACCACAAAACGGTTTTGGAAGTCAACTGAAATTCTATTTGGTATACTTTATGTTTTTGGGGTCGCTAAACACAAATCCATTCGCAGAGTTGAGCCAGCACGTCAGGATTTGCAGTAAAATTCAAAAAATGGTTAAGAAGCTGGAATTTCTGCATAAACTTTGTCCCCAAACCTACAAACCCCAAATTGCAAAGCCTCAAACCCACAAACCCCAAACCCCAAACCAAAAAGCCCTAAACCCACAAGATCCATAACAACAAACCCACAAATCTCAAACTAACAAGCTCCAAACCCACAAGCTCAAAACACACAAACTCCAAATACACAAGCTCTATATACACAAACCTACAAAACCCCAAACCCACAAACCCCAAACCCATAAGCTACATATTCAAAAATGTACTAAATACAAACCCAAAAACTTCATATCTTATAATACCAATTGAGAAATTAGTATAATTTGGGGTTGGTGGGTTTGGGGTTCGTTAGTTTGGGGTGTGTGAGTTTGTGAGTTTGGGGTTCGTGGCTTTAGGATTGTTGATTTGCGGTTTGTATATTTGTGGATATGGAGCTTTTATGTTTGGGTTTCGTGGTGTTGTGAATATGGAGCTTGTGAGTTTGGGATTTTTTCGGTTTAATTTTGTGGGTTTTTGAGTTGAGGGCTTGCGGGTTTGGGGTTTTTTAGGGTTTGCGGTTTGTGGATTTGGGGTTTCTGGGTTTGTTGGTTTGTGGATATGGAGCTTGTTTTATTTAGAGTTTGTGGGTTTGAAGCTTGTGGATTTGGGTTTTGTGGGCTTATAGCTTTATGATTTGGGGTTTATGGGTTTGTTGATATGGATCTTGTAGGTTTAGGGCTTGTTGGTTTGGAGTTTGAGGCATGTGGGTTTGCGGCTTGTTCGTTTGTGGGTTTGGGGCTTGTTAATTTGGGGTTTGTAGGTTTGGGGAAAAAATTTATGGAGTAATTCCAGGTTTTTAATTTTTTTTAAGTACTGCAAATCCTGACGTGCTGCCTCAATTCTGCGAATAGATTCATTTTGAGCGACCCCAAAAACATCAAGGATACTTATTTGAATCCCAGTAGACTTGCAAAACCTTTTTGTGGTCCTTTGTTATTGATTATAACATTTGATTGTTAACTTGTTCTGTCTATGAAAAAGGCTTCTTATTAAATACAACACTTTTGCAGAGAATTGAACTGTATTGTTGAAAATTCAACGGTTTCTTGGGAAATTAACCTCTTTCCTAAAAAATTTATTTTTTGCTTATAACTCATATTCTGATGTTCAAAAGTCAAACCGAAACCTTTTTTTAATGAAAATTACGTTTTTCTCTAAATTTGTCCTTTTGATTCAAAAATTTGGGGTTGGCGGGTGTGGGTATTGTCAGTTTAGGGTTTTTGGGTTCGTGGTTTCAGGTTTCGTAGGTTTGAGATTGTTGGTTTGGGGTTTGCATGTTTGTGGATATGCAGCTTGCAGGTCTTAGGTTTGTGGGTTCGTGGTTCGTGGGTTTTGGATTGTTGATTTGGGGTTTATACATTTGTGGCTATGGAGCTTATGAGTTTGGGGCTTGTGGGTTTGAGGTACGTTAGTTTGGGGTCTGTAAGTGTGTGGGTTTGGGTTCGTGGGCTTGGGGTTTGTTGGATTGGGGCTTGTGCGTGTGTGGATATGGAGCCTGTGGGTTTGAGTTTTGTGGGTTTGGGGTTTGTGGGTTTCGGAGTGTTGATTTGGGAATTGTAGGTTTGTGGACATGGATCCTGTGTATTTGGAGTTTGTGGGTTTGGAGCTTGTGGATTTGGGGTTTTTGGGTTTGCTTATATGGAGCTTGTGAGTTCGGGAATTTTTAGTTTTTGATTTAGGGTTTGTGGGTCTGAAACTTGTAAGTTTGTGGGTTAGGGGCTTGTTAATTTGGCTTCTTATTCCAAAGTTGTAAAAAATTTTAAACTTACATTATAATTTTTCATTTAGAGAATAAGAATATAAGAGTAAATTAATCGAAATTTCGTTCCGTAAATCCCAATCAACCCCAATAGTATTTATATTTGTACTCGGCTGAAAATTCAACTGTTTGGTCAAAATTTATAATTTTTTGTAAAAAAAATTCTTCTGTTTGTCTTGAAAACTCAACAATTTTGTGAAAAGAAATTTTAATTTGTACAGCATTTAGTAATTGAGTGAAAAATACAACTCTTTTGCAGAAAGTTGAACTGTTTTGTTGAAAATTCAACTGTTTCTTGGGAAAATGAACTCTTTCGCAGAAAATTCATTTTTCTTTTATTGAAAGTTCATTTTTATAAATAAAAATTCGAACTATTTAATTTCGGTTGAAAATCAAATTCCCTGCATGAAAATTTAACTTTTGTGTATAAAATTCAATAATTAAAAAAAAAATTCTATTCTTTTGCAGAAAATTTAACTGCTTTGTGAAAATCTACTATTCCGTGAAAAATTTAACTATTTCGTAGAAAATTCGTTTTCCTCTTATTAAAACTTAAATTTCTTTAATTAAAATTGAATAGTGCTCCGCTGAAAATCAAACTGTTTGGTTAAAATTTTTAATTTTTCGTAGAAAATTCAAATTTTTGTCTTGAAAATTCAACAATATGATGAAATGTTTAACACTTTCGTAAAAAATTAATATTACATTACTTAAGTCAAATCGACCCCATTAATACTTGTATTAGTAGTCAGTTAAAAATTCAAAACTTTAAATTTGTTAAAAAATTTAACTTTTTTCAGAAAATGTAACAACTCTATCGTAGAAACTTTTTTTCTTTCGTTTAAATTATTCTTTGAATAAAAACTGAACTACCATTCAGAGAAAAATAAAATGCAATAAAATTGATTGAAATAGCTTCACGTAAGTCCCAATCAACCTCAGTAGTACTTGTAGTATTTTCAGTTGAAAATTAAATTTTTCTATTGAAAATTTAAATTTTTGTAGAACGTTTATCTATTTTTCTTGAACACTAAGCAATACGATAGAAAATTTAAGACTTTCCCAGAATATTTAATAATTTGGAAAAAGTTGAACTCTTTTACAGGAAAGTTAACTGTTTTCTAAAAAAATGTACTCTTTCGTGGAAAAATTCTACTATTTCGTAAAAAATTAGTTTTTTCTTTTGTTGGAAATTAATTTTTGGAATGAAAATGTAACTAGTTTATTCAAAAAAGGAGAAAAGAAGACGAAATTAATCAAAACTGCACTACGTAAGTCCCGAACGACCTCAGTGTTATTTGTAATATTTTTATGTTGGAAATTCAACGGCCCGTTTAAAAATTTAATCTTTTTTGTATACTATTCGTCTGCTTGTCTTGAAAATTAAAAAATTTATGATAAAATTCAAAAGTTTGATAGAAACTTAATTGATTTTGCAGAAAATTCAATAATTTGGTAAAAAATTCAACTCTTTTGTAGCAAATTGAACTTTTTTTTTAATTCTACTATTTCGTAAAAAGCTCAAGTATTTCGTAAAAAATTCGTTTCTGTCTTCTTTGAAATTAATATTTTTTCAATGAGAATTTTACTATTCTATTGAAAGTAGGAGGAAATGAGACAAAATTGATCAAAATTGCGCTACGTAAGTCCCGATCAACCTCAGTACTATTTGTAGTAGTTTTCGGTTGGAAATTCAACTTTTCGGTTGAAAGATTAATTTTTTTTAGAAATTTCATCTTCTTGTCTTGAAAATCCATAAATTTGATAGAAAGTACAAGAATTTAAAGAAAATTCAATAATTTGGAAAAATTTAACTGTTTTAGAGAAAATTTTACTGTTTCCTGAAAAATTCAAGTATTAAATTTTTTTTTCTTTCTTTGAAACTTGATCTTTATTAAATTAAAATTTATCTAGTCAATTTAGAGAAAGAGAGAATGGAAAAAAATTAATCGAATTTGCGTTACGTAAGTCCCGATCGACCCCAGTAGTACCACAGCATACTTGACAGAAAATTCATGAATTTTATAGAAAATTAAACAATTTTGTAGAAAATTCAATAATTTTTTGAAAAAAACTTTAACTTTTCTGTATCAAATTTTGCTGTTTCCCAAAAAATACAACTTTCTTGAAGAAATTTCTTTTTTTTTTTATTGAAAATCAATTTTTTAAATTTAAATTTAACTAGTCCATTCAGAGAAGGAGAAAATGGGAAGAAATTGATTGAAATTGCGTTACGTAAGACCCGATCGACCCCAGTGGTAAATTCGGGAAAATAACTTATGGTTTCGATGAGACTATCCCTTAGGCTTGCAAGGATTACCAGACAAAGACCTTCTTTCCACTTCATTTGGCAATTCAAGATTTGAGCCCCTATTCTCTTTGTTTCTCGTATCGCGCCTCGGACACTGACAATTTATACTTTTTTTATTATTTTTTATTATATGTCCCTAAGCCTACAAAGTCATTCTTAAAATTAATTGAAGGTGCTTTTTTATGCAAAAATCAGGTTTCTGAAAAAAGTTTAATATTATATTCTGTAATATTAAAAAAAAAAAATTTTCAAGAACAAAGTTATAAACTTAGAAAAAATAATTATTCTAAAAATAGTTTTTGTAATTGAGTATTTTCTTAATTGATATCCTTGTCAATTAAAAAAAAAATGCTTTAATTTTAATATCGGTGCTTTTTTCGGGGAACAAATTTCCAAAATCTCTGCTCTTTTAATTAAAAAAATTAGTAAATAATGTAGTAATAGATGAAAAGTAAAATACTGGTACAGAAAATAATGTTTTTAGTAGAATTTCATAGGATTGTTTTTATTGATTTATTTTAAATTTTAAACATTCCAAAATATGCCAAAAAATGTTGCAGAATTTAAAAAATTTTAGGAAAACTTTAAATGTTCAAAAACCGAAATTTACAGTTTCAGATTTTTGGAAAAGATTAGAAAATTACTATATTCTAGAGGATTTCAGAAACTTTCTAACTCAATGTCGATTTTCGAAGATTTTTAAAAAAGAAGTATTTTAAGAATTGTGAAATATCTCAAGAGATTCAAATCTGTCTCTTGAGATTTCAGGGAAAACTTTAAATGATTTTTATTTAAAAACATTAATTTTAAAAGAAAAATAAAAAAAATTACGAAAATTTCGAAAATGAACGTAAAAGATTTGGTATCGAAATGTTTCAATTTTTCAGAAATTCGAAATAAAATGTTGAAGCTTTCGAAAGTTGTTGAAGGTTTCTAGATATTAAGAAAATTCACTTAAGATTTCTTGGATAGTTTTAAATGATTTGATATTTCAAAATTTAAATAATAAATTATCAAATTTTTTCAAATTTGAATTTCAGACTTTATATACTTGCAAAAAGAAAGAAACTGTGAGACTTTGAGGCTATGTTTTTTTTTTAATTTTGCAGAATTTATACAAAATTATAGAAAAAAATCTAATAGTGTTGGGTGATTTTTAAAATGTTTAGAAAATTTAACAAATTCAGAAACAATTTGAAATTTTTAGAGCTACGAAAAAATTGAAAACTACAAGTTTTTTTCTTTAGATATTATGAAAAAATCGACTCTTTTTATAAATTTTAAAGGGTCTCAATATAATAATTTGTTCTCAAGATGCCTGGGAAAAGTTTCAATGGCTTTTGATGACCCAGAAATTAATTTTTGAAGCTAAATTTAAAAAGATATCATAAGATTTTAGAGGATTTCTGAATATATTTATAAAAATCTGGAAGTCGTTAAGTGATTTAAAAAAAATTTTGAGGTTTAAAAAAATTCAGCAACGTTATGAGAAAGTTTTCATGATATTTAGAAAGCTTGTAATAAATTTAGAATATTTCAAAAATTTCAAAGATTTTAGAAAATATGTCAAAAGTTTGTGTTATTTTACTCATTTTTCTGAATGTTCCAAATATTTTTCAAACTCTCTACAGTTTTCGTTAGAAATTTCGTGAAATACAAATAACTAAATAAATTGTTTTAATTATTTTCTAGGCACTTATCCGAAAAATATAAAATCTTCTAAAATTTGTCTAAAATTTCTGAAGAAACTTAGGAAAATTATATTTATATTACATTAAATAAAATATACAAATAATCTTAAAAAATGATTAGTTATCATAAATTTTTATTCTATATTACAAATTATTTGGCATCTAAAATTAAACATTGATTTAAATTTTCCTTTTCCAAAAAATCTTGTTTGGGTAAAAAATTCAACTATTGTAGTGAAATTTTGTCTTTTTTGGATGAACTAAAATTTTTTGCGTTTAAAATTGAAATTGTTTTAAATAAATCTGTTCTGGGTATATTAATACATAAAAAGGTATTATATTTTTAATATAAAATTTAAACCATTTTCTTTAAAATATCAAATATTACTGTTTATAGAAAAAAGTAGAAAGAATTAATCTTTTATAGTGAAAAATTTAATTATTTGGTGAAAGATGAACTTAGTTCTAAATTCTTTTTTTTTCGGTAGAAAATTAATCTAGTTGGACAAGGATTGAACTATTTAGTTGAAGATTAACTTTTTAAATTTATTAAGAATTTCGAAATAACTCAAGAGATTAAAATCTGTTTCTTGAGATTCCAGGGAAAAATTGGAATGATTTTTATTTTGAAAAATTAATTTTAAAAGAAAATTATGAAGATTTCCTAAAATTTCGAAAATGAATGTGAAATATTTTTATTAAAAAATGTTATATTTTGCAAGAATTCGAAATAAAATTTTGAAGCTCTCGAAGTTTGTTGAAGGTTTCAAAAATATTAAGAAAATTTTCTCAAGATTCCTGAGAATATTTTAAATGATTTATTATTCTAGATTCAAATTTCAAATGTTTAAAATTTTTGCAAATTGAAATTTTAAATGATTAATATAATAGCGAAAAAGGGAATATGAAATATTTTAAAGCATTTTTTAAATTTTGCTAAGTTTATAAAAAATGATAGGAGAAAGTCTAAAAGTTATAGGTGGTATTCCGAAGGTTTAGAAGCTTAAATTTTTTTTTTAATTTGAAATTTTCAGCTACCAAGAAGTGAAAACAAAATGGAAATTATTTAAATTACAAAAAAAAATTAAAAGCTTTGTCTGAATTTTGAAAGGTTCCAATAGAATAAAAAGCTTTTCTCAACGATTCCTGGAAAAACTTTCAATGAATTTTGGCTATGAAAAAAATGATTTTTTAACAAAAATTAAAAAACATCAAAACATTTAAAAATATTTCGGAATATATTTTTGAAAATCTGTAAGATGTTACGTGCATTTATTCTTTAGTTTTTTTATTTATAAAATTTTTCTAGATACTTTTTTCGACAAATCTGAAACATTTCAAAATCTTTTTTAATTCTCTAAAGAAATTTCGAAAAATTGTATGTATATACCCTTAGATTAAATAAATAAATAATTTTAAAAAGTGAATAGTTATCATACATTTTTATTTTGTATTAAAAATTATTATTTTCTTGACCAAAAAATCTTGTTTGGGTGAAAAATTCAATTATGTTGAAATTTGGTCTTTTTGGATGAACAATGCTATTTTTTATTTAAAATTATAATTGTTTTATTTGACATATGGCCGTATACATTTTTCATTGAGAATTAATCTTTTTTATTAAAATATTAAAAGTTGAACTACTTTTTCAAACTTTTATTTTATTTAATACTTATAATTTTTTTCCAAAATGAATTTCTTCGTTTGAAAATGTAATTATTTTTTGAAAACTTTTTCATTCTATTCAAAATTCGTCTCTTTTAAATGGAAACGAATTTTCTGGGTTGAAAAGTCACCTTTTTGGTTGAAAAAAATTTATTTTGGGTGAGGATTAAACTATTATGTGATAAATTATCTTCTTGGATGAATTGAATAATTTTTAATATAAAATTAAAATCATTTTTATTAAAATAACAATTATACCCTTTAAAAAAACGAAGGAGAAGGAATAAACATTTTTTAGTTTAAAAATTCAACTATTTGGTAAAATAAAAACTTAATGGATAAAAATTCATTTTTTGGTAGAGAATTAATCTATTTGGTCACAAATTTAAGTGTTTCGTTGAAAATTATTTTTTTTCACATTTAAATTTTAAGGTTAAAAAATTAAACTGTTTTAAATAAAATTCATCCCTTTTGCAAAACACTTCAGCTTTTTGGTGGAAAATGTAACTGGTTCAAAATTAATATTTTTGTTTTTTGGTTCAGAATTCAACTATTTTTAGTCTCAAATCAATTTTTTTATGAAGACAGGTATTTTTAATTTAAAATAAAAATATTTGATAATGAAAATATCTTCATATTTTTTGGTTAAAATACACTCCACTGTTAAAATTATTATTAAACTCATCTTAAATATTCAAAAAGCTTTTCAAATTTTTTCAAGAATTTTAGGAAAATTTTATTTCTATTCAGTTTTAAAAAAATTGACAAATAATTTAAAAAATTACTTACTGCAGATTAAAATGAGAACAATTAGAATAAAATAATTAAAATTGAGCACTTCTTTAATTAATATATATTTTTTTAAATTGGGAATCTACTTTTAGAAAAAATTATCCGTTATCACTGTTTTTAATGTTAATGTAACATATTTAATTTGAGTATTATTTTAAGAAAACAACGGCACCCATTCGAGTGGAAGCGATAGAAGTGCTGCTTAGCTTCGATGATCGGAGATTAAATTAAATAAATAAGATTGATTGATTAAACGAATTTTTATTAAAATATATGAATTTGGTTATATTAGGAATAGTTATATTTGGAGATAAAAAATTTTATTTGGTTAAAAATTGAACTACTTTACTAAAAATTAGTTTTATGTTGTTGTTGAAAATTATTATTTTTTGAATGAGCATTTAATTATTTTATTTAAAATTCAACTGTATGATTCAAAATTTAAGTTGTTATAGAAAATTCACGTTTCGTCTTGAAATATCGAGGTCAGAGTCAAAATTTAAGAGTCTGATAGAAAACTTAACCCTTTTGGAGAAAATTAAACTGTTTTTGGAAAAAAATTACGTTTTCGTAGAAAATACGTTTTCCCTAAATTAAAAATGACTTTTTTTGTAATTAAAATGTAACTAGTTCATTTTTAGTTAAGAATTTATATTTTTTGGTTTTAAACTCCCACAATTTGGTTATAAATTTATATCCATTTAATTTAACAATTCATCTTTTTTTCCTAATTCCATGTTTTTTTTTACTTAAATTAAATGATAAATCTCTTCTTGTTTGAAATATTAAAAATTATACTTTGTTTTAAGAATTCAGTTAAAAAACAGATTAAAAAATTAAATACATTGTTCGAAAATTAAACTGCTTTTTTCCAAATTCTCATTTGTTGTAAAAGATTCATAATTTTGGTGAAATAGTCATCTCATTGACTGAAAATTAAACTACTTGGATAGAAATTGTTTTTTTTTGTTAGTTAAAAATTAGTTTTTTCAGATAAAGATTCAAATGTTTAATTTTTCTTCATGTGTGATCTTTTTAGTTTCGAAATACAACTATTTGTTTAAAAATTCGTGTTTTCTGATAAAAAATTAATTTTCTAAATAAAAATGTTAATTAATAGTTGCAAATTAATATGTTTAAGTTGAAAATGTATCAGGCTTTATATTTTAAATAAAACAACATTTTTGTTGTATTATCATTTATTACATTTATTGTTGATGATTAATATTTTTAGGTTAAAAAATCAAAAGTTGGGTAGAAATTTTAATTTTTCATTGTGGAAAAGACGAATTTTTTGCGGAACATTTTAAAGTTTTATAGATAATTCATTTTTCTTTTCTAGCAAAATAATTGTTTTTAATATAAACTTGAAAATTTGTCTTTTTGTTGGAAATTCAATCTCCTTGTTTGAAAATTCGTTTTTTGTTAAGGATGCATCGTTTTCAGTAGAAAATTAATTTTCTTGTTTTGAAGATTATTATTATTATTTTTGATACATGAAACTTTTGAAAATTTAGCAATTCTCCATAAACCGTAAATTTGGAAATTTGTTTATAAATTTCCGGAAATTTCAGAAAAACAGCACTTTTCTATAAATTTTCGAAAATGTTTTGAATTTGATAAATTTATCAATTTTCCATAAATTTCCAAAAATGTGGGTAATGTAGCCATTTTTGGAAATTTGGAAAATTTTTGGATTTTTTAAAAACAGCTTTGAGTACTTAAAATTTCTGGAAATTTTCGGTAATTTACAAATTCAACGTAAATTTCTGAAAATTTTTGTAATATTAGAATTTTACCAATAGCATTGGTTTTCGTTTTGAAAATTAAACTAATTGGTTGAAAATTGAATACCTTTGCCAATTTATTTAAAATAGTAATGACTAAATTTACGAAAAAAATGTATTTTGAAAAAATTTCGTAAAATGGGGGGGGGGGGGTTAAGCGTATACAGAATATAACAAAGGGGGAATTTGGCTCAAAATAAAAAAATTACCTTATTACATTATTACATAACATTTTAAATAGCAATGATTGCGGTTTTTCTGGGACCTATATATTTACTAGAGCGTGAATATCACCATTTAAATATCATTGTGGATAAATAACTTGCACTCTAGTGCAATTAAAAACAGGTTGGACTGCTCATGTGACATTATAGTTCTCGACGAATTTGACATACCTTAAAAATAATATTTGTTTAATTTTATTTATTGATCTAGCCATGCACTTTTTAAATTTTAGCGGTAAATAATTTTTTATACAAAATAAATACTTCGAATTACCATTTACTTTTCAAGTTAATTGGTTTGTTTGTTTTTAGCATTTTTTAGGAATTTTTAAGGTACAATTTTTAACTAAGTACTTGATCTGTTCACCAAAAAGGTGAATTGTTAACGGAAAATGTAAAAAATATTAATTAAATCAAAATGATTTAAAATTAATTTAAAATCAACTAAAACGAATTTAAAATTATTTAAATAAATTCAGTTGAATCATGAACAAATCCGATTGATTTTTAACTAAACAGATTTGTTTTTCACTAAAAATATTAATTTTCTGCCTATAAAGAAAAAAATTTGCAAACAGATTTGAAGTTTCAAAAAAAAGTTATTTTTACCATAAAACATTAACTTTTTAAACTCAACAATTTACTTTCAAACCAAAAGAACAGATTTTCAAAAAAATAAAGTTTAAACCAAGAAATATTACTTTAACAAACTATTGAATTTTCAACCAAACAATTAAAATTTTAACAAACGAGTTAACTTTAAAAAAACATTAATTTGAAAAACTTCGTTAACTTTCTATCCAAAATGACGCATCATCCAAAAATTGATTAATTTATTACAAACTAGTTACATTTTTCACCCAAAAATGAAATAGCAATTAAAAAAAAAATTGTATAGAATTTTTTCATTTTATAGCCTGAAAGACAAATTGTATTAAAATGATTTAAATTTTCAAACAAAATTTATGAACTTATTTCTTTTTTGTAATCAACTTTTCCAGCAAGTAGTTACTTCTTTAAATAATTAGTGTAATTACTAACTAAATAATTTTATTTTCTACGAAATATTTCAATCTTTAAGCCAAAATATGAATTTTTAACAAAAAGTTTAATTTCTACCCAAGAGATTAATTTTCCACCACAATGTTGAATTTTCAACTTACATTGTAAATCTTTAATCAGTAAATATGAATTTCCAATCAAGAAGTTGCATTTTTACTAAAAAAAGGACGCATGCAATTTTAACCAAATTGTTGGATTTTTAACTGTAAAAAATCTATTTTTATTTAGAAATATCAATTTTCCTACCAAAATAAGACTGTTATATTTTTCAGGAAACGAACAATTATTTTAAACCAAAAAAGAAACGAATTTTGTTAAAAATGAAATTATGAATTTTTTCTTAAAATGATGATTCCTTCGCCAAAAAAGTTAATTTTGAACAAAAGAACAAAGTATTCAATATAATTTAAAATTTCAAAAATATGTAAAATTTATTTTTCAATCTCTCCGAGAAATATTGATACTATTTTATTTTGAAAACTTTAAAAATCTTCATTTTATTGTGAAAAAAATGTTAAACTTTTCACGATTTAAATAATTTTTTAATATTTTTGAAATTTTTCAAGTTTAAAATATATTCTTTATTCATTTAAAATCGTTTCTAAAT
The DNA here is from genome assembly GCF_010883055.1 of Belonocnema kinseyi. Taxonomy (NCBI): domain Eukaryota; kingdom Metazoa; phylum Arthropoda; class Insecta; order Hymenoptera; family Cynipidae; genus Belonocnema; species Belonocnema kinseyi. The sequence goes on from NC_046660.1 coordinate 21,382,219, forward strand.
ATTTTTTTAATTCTAAAAATTTTAAACAATTTTCTTGAAACCTGTGAGTTTTTTAGAAGTATTTTTTAGAAACTCTTTAAACGTAATATTAGCTTTTCAAAATACAATATTGATATATTTTAATTAATTGAGAAATATTGTTTTCCGGAACATTTTCAAATTTCAAATATTTCTTCACATTTTTCCACAACTTTTAAAAATTATTTAAAATCACACGACTTGATCTAAAGTAGTGAGAATAGTGGAGAGGAAATCGTGGATGGCCAGGCGAGTGAAGGCCTGTTCTTGAACGTGTGAGAGCTCGGCCGGTGAGTCGTGTGGAGCCGTCTGTACCTCTCCTGAGGTAGGGCTTCTCACCACGGTCCATCCCTTCCACTCGCCATGGTGAGCGCGCACCCGAACTGTCCACCGACAATATGGCGCGTCGGGCGAAGTCGCGCGAGCTTCGTGTGCGGCAAAATACAAAATGTCATACAGAAGTACAAAATAACAATAAGTAGCAAAGAAAATATACAGCATACTGAAAACTTAAAATTTACGAACTCGAGATGAAATCTAAAATTAAAAGAAAAACACGAGATCGAAAAAGAAATAATACATTTGAAAAATCTAAAAGTAAAATAACCGATATAAAGAGATACGAACGACTATAATTAAAATAACTATAAAATTTTAACACGAAAATAAAGAAATGGAATATTGTGTTTTCTAACCCCGGTATTAGATTGAAAAGAAAGTTTAAAACAATATACAAAAATTGTAATTGATCACTTTAACTTAACGGGAATTTTTTTTACTAAACGTATTGGTCACGTTGGGTTGGCGACCGCTGGTCGCTTTCCCAACGAGAAGGAAGAGAGAGAAAAAGGAGAGAGAGATGACGCGGCGTGAGTCATGCTCACAGGCCTGGCGCGTGACGGTGAAACCTTCCGTCGCAGATGCGCCAGGTGTGATTTTATGACTCTCTTCCTCCCATTGACTAATGGAGAGAAAGCAAGGTCGTCTTATTGCCACTCTAAATCAATTTAACCCAGAAGGTTTTCCCAGTCTGGGTTTATGTTTTTTAAACACAGACGGGGAATTATTCCAGGCAAATTGCTTCAGAGTGGTTCTCAACTATGGGGCTATAACAATTCCACCCCTTCCGGGATAGACCTTGCTTATTCTCCAGAGAAAAAAAAATTGGGGGGGGGGGATGAGAAAACACAGAGACGAGTCGCGTTTCGGCGGACTCGATATATAATAACATTTTCGGTGAGTTTCGTCAGCCTAATCGGAAATATAATACAAAAGAAAACCACGTGGTACGCTACGAAAAATATATACATTATGGGATGCATCGCTGCAGTCCCGTTAAATATTTACAATTCACCTTACTGCTGGTGATTCCGTTGAGCATAGGGGCGGGCGTCACGGTAGTTGACCTCGTTCCTCCGTCGCAGGTTATAACGCCTCCAGGCGTTATCCTGGCGCTGACCTGGCGCCTCTCCCTCGTCGTCGTAGTAGTCGGAGAGCTCGTCCGGCTCTCCATCCTCGGCCTCGGCTTGGTTGAATGCCTGCCTAGGCATTCCTGCTGCTGCTTGCGACTCTCTGCTCGTGTTGGGTTCCGCGTCTCCGCTCCCCGCGACTAGGTTGCGGACGGGAACTCCTCGTTGTTGCGGGCGTGGTTCTTCACCAGCGCCATCCTCGTTGTTGTCACCATCGGCTATGGTGACGTCTCCGCCGACGCTTTCGGCTGTGTGGGGCCCGGCCTCCTGGCCGGGCAGACGGTCGTCTGCTGGTTGGTCGACCGCTTCTTCCTCGGCTGCTGCTCGCGCAGGCAGCCCTCCTACGATGTTGTTAGCACCTCTAGTGCTGTGTGTGATTCTCTGTCGACACTGGGCTTCGCGTCCCCGCTTCCCGCGACTAGGTTGTGGACAAGAACCCGTTGATCGAAACGTGGTACTTCACTAGCGCCCTCTTCCTCCTCACCAACGGCTATGATGAGGCCTGCTCCGCCGACGCTTTCGGCTAGTCCTCCGGCGACGTTTTCAGCCAGTACTCCGCCGATGCGTTCGGCTGATTCGGGCCCGGTCTGCTGACTGGGCGGGTGGTTGGTGGCTTGTACTCCAAACATCTTTTCGGCTGCTGCTTACTCAGGTATTTCCTCTATGATGTTGTTAATGCTGCTGATGCTGTCTGGGCAGCAGGGTCACGGCTTCAGCGGCACGTGTTTGCTAGTTCCCTGGTGTGGCGTCGGGCTGCCGTACTTCTACGATCGGGCTGTCCCAATGAAATTTTCTGCCTGGGCAGTAGTAGCACTGCGGAGGCGGTCGTAGTTCTGTCGTGGCACTGACAATGGCTATTGGCTGAGTGGTGGCAGGTGTTGTTGCTGGTGATGCCATATTTGCTGGTGTTGGTGAGTGTTCTGGTGCTCTGCTTATTGCTGGCGGTATCGGCACTCACAATGTTAATGCCGGTTCCGGTTTGCTGCTGGATTCTGGCAGCCGTTCCATATTTATTTCGGCTTCCCGGAAAAGGGCCCGATGTGCGCTTCTCGTTGTTTGTGGAAGTGACCGACTTCTGTCACACATATAAGTCGGAGTTGGTAGTTGGCTCGTAGCCTCGTTGTAGGCAGGCGACGGTTAATTTGGCCTCTCCTGAGGCCCTGGGTCGTCTGCTGCTTGCTGGTTGTCGTTGAGCGGCAAGAAGTCTTGAGGTTGAGACTCAGAAACCGTTGTGTTGCGAGTGGCCATCGTCCTGGGTGGCCTTCCTGGTGCTCGGCGTTGCGGAGTCGGTGAGCGGATCATGAGCCCGGTTTCGACCTCTGCCGAAACTCAAAAGAATTCTCTTCGAGCCCCACGTTTGGGCCGCCAATTTGATACAAGCCGGGGGGTGTGTGGTTGTCCCGACTTGATCTAAATTTGTGGCGAATATTGGAGAGGAGATTGTGGATGGCCAGGCGAGTGAAGGCCTGTCCATGAGCGGGTGAGAGCTCGGCCGGTGGTCGTGTGGAGCCGTCTGGACCTCTCCTGAGGCAGGGCTTCTCACCTCGACGGCGATGATGTGCAGGTCTTCCTAGGCGTGGCGAGCCGTCGTGCCCTCCGGGGCAGAGGCTACTGCACCACGACTTTTGACGTCTTCTCGGGCGCGGCGAGCTGTTCGTGCCCTCCTAGGCAGAGGCTCCTTAAAGCGGCTTAGGTTTCCCGGGGCTGGATCTCTTCTCGTACGCGAAGACTCTTGTTGTTAGCCTGCAGGAAGGTGACCAGCTGGGCCATTGACCGAGTCTAGTTCCTGCGGCTGGTTGGAGGCGGCAGCGAGAGACGAGGGGCTCCTCGTATCTTCAGCAGGTATTGCCAGAGTAAGGAGGAGCTATGCAATGGAAATCTAAAGTAGGTAAAGAGAGGGCGGGGCTGCAGTGAGCGTACCGACCCAGAAACAGTAGAATTGTAGGAAAGTAGGCGAGGCGGGGCTGCGATGAGCATACTGACCTCTAGAAAGAAGGAAACATTGCGGGCGGGGCTGCAAGGAGCGTACCGACCCTAGAAAGAGAGAGAGACAGAGAGAGGAGTAAAGATTGCGGGCGGGGCTGCGAGAAAGCTTACCGACCCAAGAGAAAGTGAAAGAGTGCAGGCGGGGCTGCAAGGAGCGTACCGACCCTAGAGAGAGAGAGAGGAGTAAAGAATGCGGGCGGGGCTGCGAGAAAGCTTACCGACCCTAGAGAAATAGAGAGAAGCAGAGTGGAGTGTAGGAGTAAGGATTGTTTCTCAAGAGAGAAAGAAAAGCGACCAGGAATTGTTTTGAGTTCGAAAGCACTTTATTCTCAAAAATTGGCTTACAAAAGTTAGCCGAAGGCGACCAGGGGACTGAGGTTACCCAACTGGAAGCCCGAATAGAAGTGCGTGCCTTTGCTTGCACGCACCCACTTTTATGTCCAATGGCCGAGAGGCGGGCCGGCCGGCGATTGGCGCGGTCCTCTCGGCCACTCGCTTCGCTGATGGAGTGGCGTGTCGGCTGCCCGGTCCATCCCTTCCACTCGCCATGGTGAGCGCACACCCGAACTGTCCACCGACAATATGGCGCGTCGGGCGAAGTCGCGCGAGCTTCGTGTGCGGCAAAATACAAAATGTCATACAGAAGTACAAAATAATAATAAGTAGCAAAGAAAATATACAGCATACTGAAAACTTAAAATTTGCGAACTCGAGATGAAATCTAAAATTAAAAGAAAAACACGAGATCTAAAAAGAAATAATACATTTGAAAAATCTAAAATTAAAATAACCGATATAAAGAGATACGAACGACTATAATTAAATTAACTATAAAATTTTAACACGAAAATAAAGAAATGGACTAATGGAGAGAAAGCAAGATCGTCTTATTGCCACTCTAAAGCAATTTAACCCAGAAGGTTTTCCCAGTCTGGGTTTATGTTTTGTAAACACACGACGGGGAATTATTCCAGGCAAATTGCTTCAGAGTGGTTCTCAACTATGGGGCCATAACATGTTTAAAAGTCTGAAAGAGAAAAAAACTTCTGTAAATCTGTTTGATTATTTAAAAACATTTTTAGAAATCTTTTTAAATCTTTTAAAGTTTTTAGAATGTTTTTTAAACATTAATTTTCACAATTAAAATAAGTATTCAAGTTTTTTCCAAGCATCGTCGGCAAAGATGTGTATTCTCTCGGAAACGTTCAAAATTCTTAGAAACCTTCTGATTTTTTTACTCGAAATTTGAAGAAATCATTCAAAATATTGTTAATTTTTTCCATTAAAATTTATTTTAAAAAAAGTTTACTTAGAATTTTTCCAGAGATAATAAGAGAATTTTATTTTTGAGTCATTGAAAATCTGCGTATTATTAAAAAAATTGAAACTTTTTTAGGACCTAAATCGTGTTTAAATCTTTCCGAAATTTTCAAAAGTTTAAAATATTTTATTTATTAATTTAAAGTTTTTTCTAATACTTTTTTAAATTCTGCAGAATTAAAACAATTTTCTTAAAACCTGTCAGCTTAAAAAAATCTTTTAATGTCCTTCAAACTTAAAATTATACTTTGAAAATAAAACCTAATAAATTCTAATTATTTCGAAAATCTTATTTTCGTAAAATTTCAAATTATTTTTAAAATATTGGCAAAACTTCTAAAAATCATTTAAAATCAAATGATTGTTTCCTGTAAATCTTTAAAAGTTCGTTAAAAAATCGGTAAATCTTCCAGGTTTTTTAAACACATTTTTAGAGATCTTTTTGAATCTTTCGAAATTTTTAGAATTATTTTGTATTAAACTAATTTTAAAAAAGATTTTTCCCTATAAATGTTTAAAAGTATGTAAAAAAATTCGGTACATCTTCAAGGTTTGCTAAACACATTTTTAGAGACCTTTTTAAATCTTTTGAAATTTTCAGAATTTTTTTTGTTAAACTAATTTTTCAAAATAAAAAATCATTCAAGTTTTAAAAAACTGTAAAAATATAAATTTTCTTTAAAAAATTTTAACCTTCTTGGGATTTAAATATTTTTTTAATTTTAAGAATTAATAATAGTTTAAAAAATATTCTTGATAAATTTAAAGTTTTTCTACAATTTTTCTAAATTTTGGAAAATTAAAATAAGTTTCTTAAAAACTTCCAGTTTTTATTCTTGATATTTGTTAGAAATTCCTTAAACCTCAAATTAATTTTTCGAATTAATACCAAAACAATGCTTTATTATTTCAGAAATCTTATTTTCGGTACCGGTAATTTTTTGGTTTTCGGTACCGACAGTAAAATACTAAGAACATAATAATATTGATTATTATTATACATTTACAATTTGTTGTAAATAATATTTGTTTCTTTATTATTCAAGGATCATTAAAAATTTAAATTGTTTATTTTCTAAATAAATTTTTAGAATTAATTATTCTTATTTTTTCAGAAAGAATTTATCCAAAAAGGCGAATATTTTGTTTCAAGCAATGAATATTTATTACTTAAAATTAATGATTTAAGTTCTCAAACTTGAAATCTAGCATATACATTTATTTCAAAACTTATTACTACCGAGAACAATGATTTTCATTCTTATTTTTGTTAAAAATAGGGTCGTTAGAAATTGAACCGGACAATGCTGGACTGGGTCCTATTACGAAGCTGACCAACTGACACGTGATACTTATCAGATCAACAATGGTATGTTACGTAGGTGGCACCATGTCAATAAAATTAGGAATGCGATTTTTTTATATCGTTAATGTTCAATTTAGTAATAAATTCAGTTTCAATTCTAGAGAACAGAATTAAATTAAATAATTTTGAAAAACTAATACTTAAAAGTTGAGAAATTTAAATCAGATTAAAAATCTAATCTAAAATCCTATTAAAAGTCTAATAATAATTTTAATATGTCGGATTTCTGAAAATAAAACCAATAATCCAGCTAACAAATTTATACAACCGCCAGAGAATGCTCCCTTTGTAATTTTTAAAAAATTCTCCCTTAAAAAGGTTTCCCAAGAAAAAATTGTGGACAAAAATAAAAAAGGGGAATGAAAAATAAAAAGGCAACCAAACAAATCCCCTTCATTCTGTTTTCTTTTTATTTCTTTCAACTATTCTTTATTTTTATTATTATCGAACTAAAATAAAATAACATTTATAAACAAAAAAGTTAATAAACGTTTTGGCACTCATACCCTTATTAAAGTAAGAAATATAAAAAATTAAAATTAAATGAATTAAATAAAAAATACAAAAGAAATAAAAAAAGAAGGAAGGGAATTTAGTTGGTTTTCGTCTCATTTTTCTTTCCTCTTTTTTATTTTTGTACACATATTGTTTTCAGAAATTTTTTTTTAAAGGAGAATCTTTTTTTAAAATTATAATTGGTCGTTCAAACTTTGTTGGACAAAATTGTTAACAAAATAATTAAGTTCTTAACCAAATATGTAAACCTGTAAAAAAAAGAATTTTTTAGATAGTTATTTCACTTTTAATCATGTAATTTTTATTTTAAATAAATTCATATACTTTTACTCAGTGGTAAAATTTGTAACCAAAAAGAAGCTTAATTTTAAACGAAAAATGTAATTTAGATGATATTTTAATCAAAAAAATATTTTAATTTTAAATCCAAAACAGTTTTCAAATTGACCCAAATAAACCAATTTTAATCATCCAAAAAATAAAGCAAAAATGACCAATTTTGAACAAAAAAGTTGAATCTTCAATGCAAATAGGATTAATTTTTAAAAGTGGAAAATTTTCTAACAATAGTGATGAATTTTTAAACCAAAAAGCGAATTTTAAACAAAGGATTTGAATTTGTAACAAAAAAAAACAAGCAAATTTTCAATGAAATAATTAAATTTAAACCAAAGTGATGCATTTTCAACGACAAAAATAATTTTCTTAATAAAAAATATATAATATATATGATTATTAACGAAAAATTAAACAATTGGTTTTTTAGTCCGAAAGAATTTCATTTTTAAATAGAAAAATTATTAAATTCAGCCAAAAAAGAGGATTGGTTAAGAAAATGTTTCAATTTTATACAGCAGAGGTGAATTATAAACAAAAAAGTTAATTTTCTACCTAACAGTTGAAATACCAACAAAAAAAGTTAATTTTCATAAAAAAAATAAATTTTTAATAAACCAATTAAATTTTTAAACAAAAGATGAATCGTCAACCAAGACAAAATATTTTTTTGACAATATAGTTAAAATTGGAGCCAATTAATAATAACTAATAAGTTCTCAGAAGTCTTTTTCGATTTTTTATAATTTTCATATTTGAATCAAGTATTTAAAATTACAACGAAGAAGACGAATTCTTCAACGAAAAAGATTAATCGTTTACCAGAAATATGAAATTTTTGCAAAGTAGTTCAGCTGCCAATCAATAATTATTCAGTATTTTGAGGTCTTTCCCGGTTTTTTTGTTAAATTTTTGTATTTTAAAAAACGATTCCCATTATCAACCAAGAAAAATTTTTAATTCCGTCAAAGCGGATAATTCTCTACTTCATAATTTAATTTTTACTTAAAAATATACATTTGTTACAAGAAAATATATTTTTAACAGAAAAAAAAGAAGCTTCAACAAAATAGATTTTTCCTTTGTTTTTTAATGTATAGAACTCCACTAAGGAATTACATTTTTAACGAAAGTAGGAGGAATATTATAGAAATAATTTTAATTTTTCACCATAAAGTATGAATTTTCAACAAAACAGTTCATTTTAAATCAAACAGGTCAACATTCAACACAAATATTTGAATTTTTAACTAAATGGTTAAATTTTCAGTTAAGAATATTTATTTTTAACATAACAAAATGTTTGTAAAATTTTCAACTAAAAAAAGGTAACCTTTCAAAAAGAATGGAACAGTTAAATTTTCAGCTAAAACAATTGCTTCTCAGCTGTGAAAGTAAAACAAATTTTAAGTGAAATATGCAGGATTCGAAATTTTTGAAAAAAAAACCAGTCATTTCAAAAGATATTTAGTAGTTTTTAAAGTCTTAAAAAGATTTGAAAGAGGCTTAGGATTCCTGAAAAAATTTCAAATGATTTTTTTAGTTGCAATATGAATTTCAAGAGAAAATTGAGCAGGATTTCCAAAGATTTCAAATGATTTCATGAAATTTTGCAAAAACAAATTTAAAAGATTCTAAAGCAAAATTTTGAATTTTTCAAGATTACAAAAATGAAAAAATTATAATAAAAATAACTTTAATAAATACTTATAAGTTTTCAAAAGATAAAAAACAAAGTTTAAAACTCAAGATCTCCAAAAATGTCAAACAAAATGTAAATTCGTGAAGATTTAGAATAAAAAATGTGTAACCTTTTAAGAGTTTTGAGGGATTGTAAGCAAATAAACAACATTTCTTGAAATTTTTGGAACTGCAAAATAAATCCACCAAAGTACTTTAATTTTCAAGAAAATTGATTAATTTTCTACCAAATAGTCAAAATTTCGAAACAAAAGTACGATTTTTCTTTAAAATAGATGAACTTTTAAACCCGAAATATGATTTTTCAACGAAAATAATCAATACTCTATCATAAAAAATTAATTTTTAACCTAATATATGAATTTTCATCTAAATATTGAAAGTGTTCAAGAAATTTCCAGCCAAGTTATTGAATTTCTAAAATCGAAGTAATTAAAATTATTTTTAAATTATATATATAATTATATTTATAAATAAATTTTTATATATAAAATCCTATTTGAAATTGAAAAAAACTCTTAAAAAAAGAAAAATAGTACAATGCAGTAAAATTTAGTAAAAATTTTACTTATTTTAATTTAGTAACAAAAAACTAGAACTGTTTAATTTCTTAAGAATTTGTTGAATTTTCAAGACAAAAGTACGATTTTTCTTAAAAAAGCATGAAACTTACACACAAAATGTAAATTTTTAATAAAAGGGTTCATTTGAAATCGTATGAGTTTAATTTTTAATTAGACTGTTGAATTTTTAATAAAAAAAGTACAAAATTCGAACGAAATTTTTTTTTTTTTGTATCGTTCATAAACCCAAAAATCTTACGTAATTTATTTAACTTCATCAATATTATTACCACTTGAATATTTTCCATAAGACTTTTCATGTTGTACCAATGAATAGAATGCTGGTCATGTTGCGAAAAATGTGAACAAAGCGATGAAGTCATTTTTCTTTCGTGTTTACACAAGTGTTAAGTGTCTTAAGCAGAAAGTGTTGAGGCACGTGATAATAAATTAAATGTTGCCTGAAATTCTGCCAATTTTTTCCGCAACAATCTCAGAACTTTGATGATTCTTGCTCTTCTATCGGATGGCAGATGGCCAAAAGCTAAGAAATCCGTGTCTTGATTCCCCATAGAAACATCAAAACATCAAAATTAAAATTTAAGTAATTTAAATCAGATGAAAATTAAACGTTCCTATTCCAATTTAAAAAATATAAAAATCTCCCTAAAAAAGAATCGATTTTTTTTGACAAGAAATAAAAAAGAGAAAAGGAAAATCAGAAGGTAAACAACTAAATCTCCTTTCTTTTTTCTTCAATTCTTTCGTGTTTTTTAATTTTTATTATTATCAAATCACAATAAAAAGAAAACATTTATGGACAATAAACACCAACGTTTCGTCACTCCTACAGCGCCTTTATCAAGACAAAAAAATTCTGACAGGCAGAAACAGCAACGAAATCACGATGCTCTCTTCCTGGCATAAAAGAATCTTAGGTGTCAGGCCGAGAGCATCGTAGTTTCGTTGGGTTTCCTGCGTGCTCGAATTATATTTATTTTTTGTTTATCTTGACAAGGATGATGAATGAGTGCCGAAACGTTGGTGATTGTTTAAAAAAATGCTTTCATTGTTATTTTATAGTAATCGAAATTTAAAATGAAAAAATAAAGAACAAAATAATTTGAGCAGACAGGGACAGCAAAGAATCCAAGATGCTCTCTGCCCAATATTGACACCTAATAATTAAGATTCTTTGGTGTCAGGGAGAGGGCATCATGGTTTCGTTGCTGCTCTTGCCTGCTCTAATTATTATTGTTTTTTTGCCTATATAAGGATGCTATATGAGTGCCGAAATGGTGGTGATTATTTTTTACAAATTTTTTAATTGATATTTAATAGTAATTAAAATAAAAGTAAAAAATAATAATTTCAGCAGGTAGGGCAGCAACGAAATCACGATATTTTCTCTCCAAGATTCATACAAACTAATCAAAATTCTTTAGAGTCAGGGACAGGTAATCATGGTTTCGTTGCTGTTCTTGCCTGCTGGAATTATAATTGTTTTTTTGCCTCGATAAGGATACTGTATGAGTGATGAAACGTTGGTGATTATTTCTTACCATTCTTTTTTCATTGTGATTTGATACAAATAAAAATAAACTGAATAAAATAATTATAATTATAGCAGGCAGGGACAGCTAGGAAACCACGATGCTCACTTACTGACATCAAATAATCTTAGGTTTCAGCGGGAGAGCATCGTAGTTTCGTTGCTTTTCCTACGTGCTTGAATTATATTTATTTTTTGCTTATCTTAATGAGAATGATGTATGAGTGCCGAAGCGTTGGTTATTATTGAAGAACAAAAGTTTTTATTGTTATTTTAAAATAATTACAATAAAAATAAAGAAAAAATTAATAATAATTTGAGCAGGCCGGGACAGCAATGGAACCACGATGCTCTCTCCCCAAGATTGACACCCAAAAATTAAGATTTTTGGGCACCAGGGTGAAAGTTTTATGGTTTAGTTGCTGTTCTTTCCTACTCGAATTATTATTGTTTTTTTTTTGTTCCTTGATAAGGAAGCTGCATGAGTGCCGAAATGTTAGCGATTATTTGTTACTAATATTTTTATTGTAATTTTATAGTGAGAAAAATAAAAAATGAAAAAATAAACAAACAAAAAATGATTTGAACGGGATGGGACAGCAACGGAACCACGATGCTCTCTTCTTAAGATTAACACTCAATAATTAGGATTCCTTGGTGTCAGGGAGAAACCATTATGGTTTCGTTGCTGTTCTTGCCTGCTCGAATTATAATTGTTTTTTTCTTCATAAGGATGCTGTATGAGTGACGAAACGTTGGTGATTATTTTTCACAAATTTTCTTTTTTATTGTGATTTGATAGAAATAAAAATACATAAATGAAGTTATAATAATTCTAGCAAGCAGGGACATCAACGGAACCACAATGTTCTCTTCCTGATACCCAAGAATCAAGATTTTTTGGGGTTTTGGGAGTGAGCATCGTGGTTTCTTTGCCGTTCTTAAATGCTCGAGTTATTATTGTTATATTTTTTCCTTGATAATTTACACATTTTCTTTTATCGTAATTTCATAATAATGAAAATAAAAAAGACGAAAGTAGTCCAAAGAGAAGGAAGGGGATTTGTTTGGTTGCCTTCTAATTTTTCTTTCCTCTTTTCAATTTTTTGCCGTGATATTTTTTGGTATTTTGTCAAAAACAGCTAGCCTAGATTGTTCGGCTTCCTTGAATCTAATTAATTTTACTCTTTTTAGATTTTTATGATGTTAATTTAAATAATTTTTGTCTAAAAACCTAGACAAGATCAACAAAAATGTACTAAAATAGCTTAGGTTTAACGAACTTTAACATTTTTTTGTTTGAAATTATTATTTTAGTCTGTAAAGTTAAAGTACTATTATTTTTACTGCTTCAAAGTCGCATTTTTCTAAAAAAGAAAGCAAAATAAGCCAAAAAATTAGTTTTCTCCACAGAAATTAAATTTTCATCTAAAATTGTGAATTTTAATCGAGAAAATTAATTTTATACAAATAGTTAAATTCTCAAAAAAGAGATATACCTTAACTGAAACAAAAATTACATGAATATATTTAAACTTCACTCATGTAGTTACATTTTAATTTAAAAAATATCAACTTTCAATGTAATAGTTGAACTTTCAACCAAATAGAAATATAATTATTACCGATTGAAAATTTCCTTCCTTTTGGTTTAAAATTAATTCATTTTGTTGTTAATTCCACTATTTGGTTGAAACTTTATTTTGGAAATTTTTATGTAGCAAGTCGAAAATTCCTTTTTTTTCCTCCATTTTTAAAAAGAAAATTTTGAAAATAACATTTCTGGTACAAAAAAATTCTCTTTAGATGGAAATTTAACTATTCGGGATGCACATTGTTTTTTAACTGCTTATGGTTGAATTTTAATCCTCTTTTTTTTTGAAAAATTCGACCATTAAGTCAAAAATTTTAAATTTCCAAATTGAATCCTTGCAGGTTGCAGATTCAACTATTTTGACAAAGTCATCTCTTAAAATTTTTTAGCTAAAAAATCAAGCACTTGGTTTAGAATTTAACTTATTTTAAAAAATTGCTAAAATTTATCATTTAATTAAAAAATAAATCTGCTTTGTAGATAATTAATCTCTCTGGTTTAAAAATGTAACAAATCTGAACGAAATTCAAATAATTGGTTATTAATTCGTCTTTAAGGTTTCATTCAGCAGAATGAAAATTAATTTTTATATCAAACCGAATTTTTAACTGAAGTTATAAATAAATTAAAGCAATTTTTGAAGAGAAACTAAACTCTAAACCAAATACTTGATTTTTCAAACGAAAAATACGATATTAAATAATATATTATAAATAATGATATTTTCATCAAAGAAAGAAAAATTTGTAAGAAATTAGTGTGATTCGCAAACAACACAGATTAATTTTTAATTAGTTGCGATAACATTTTTAACCAAAAACGGATTAAATTTCTACCAAATGAGATGAGTTTAATAAAAAACTGAAAATCTATTTAAAAGTTGCCCCAAATATAGTCATAACAATATAGTTATAACTATACTTTTAAAAGTTATCACTATCTCTCAAAATTATTTGATATTTCTTAATTTTAAAATCTTGTAAAAATTCAACATTTTTCCTTTAAAATCTTCTAAAGCCTCTCAAAATGCTCAAAAAGTGACTAATTGTTTAATCAGAATCTCAAAAAATCTACACTTTGTTTAAAACTTTTAGAAATCCTTTTAAATTTAAAACTATTTTTGCATCTAAGAAATTGAACAAAAATAGATTTTCTCAAAACATGGGAAAATTCTTTGAAATATTCTCTTTTTTGCAATATATTAAAAAATCAATATTTTTCTTTGAAATTTTGAAAATTGTTTCAAACTTTTGAATTATTTTATAATCTTTTCAAAGCTTATAAAAATGTAATAAGCTTACTCAGTTTTTTTCTCAAATTTGCAATTTACCAAAATTGAAAAATTTTGCGTGAAAACTGTTTGAAATTTTTCCGAGAATGTGGGATATTATTTTAAATCTTTTTTAGTGTTCTTTCAAAATTAATTTGAAAGGATAAAAAAAAACTTGTGTTAAACTATTGTTGTATCTTTTTGCAAAATTCTTTTTAAACAATTTCTTTTTTAAAATATTCGAAATTCTATATTTTGTTTTAAACATTTTTTATCGTTTCTAAATAAAAATCTATTTATATATCTTTTTAAAGCTTTGCTTGAAAAGTTTAGCCCCCAACTATTTTTTTCGAAATTCATAAATTTTGTTTCAAAATAAATTACATCGTTCAGAAATTTAAATTATATTTAAAAAATTCCACAATTGATTTATAATTTCAGCTGAAAATTGATTTGGCTTGCAGAAAGTTCATCTTTTTTGTTTCAAAATTCAACAATATAGTAAAAAGATCAACAAATTATTTAAAAACTCGTTTTTAAAGGTATAATTCAATATACTTCAAATTCCTTTTGCTTACCAAATTAATTTTTCAAACTTAAAATTTTAAAAATTTCAATTTTAATTAAAAAAATTCCAGTTTTTATTAAAAGAAATTCTCAGTGGAAATTTTAACTATTTCGATAAAGATTAACTTTCTTATTAAAATTTTTATTTGAGGCATCTAAAATCTTTACAAATCTTTTTAAATTTTTTAAAGAATTTTTCTCTTGGAAAACCGAAAAACTAGTCATTTTAAAAACTAGAACGTTTTTTGTCAATAAATTGAAAGTTGCCACTTAGCAAAGATATGAACCTTCACTTCGAAGGTATTGCAGAACTAGAAACTTCGTCTCTTTCCAGGCAGAGGTCGCTACCAGCCGGACGTGGAATTCTTGAATGTTCTTCATGCTTTAATTTACTTGCATACATATGTTCATAAAAAATATATTTTATAACAATTTCAAATAAAAAATTGATTTGAAATTCCATTTCTTAAATAAAATTATAAAAATCCATCGACTTAGGGTAACTAAAATCACAGCGTAAATTTTTCTTTACATTTTTTTGTCAATCTTATGTGAGTTTTTGGCGCAAATTATGACATTTTTGTCGGTTTTTTGAAAATGAAAATTCTTTCTAGCAAATGAAAGACCATTTTATACTGATAATTAGATGTTTATATAAATTATTTAAACAATTTATCATTTTTTATAGCGATTTTCTCATAAAATGGAGTTAGAAAGACGTTTTTTTCAACAAATTTCCACTTGTTGTGCAATTTTCAATTAGAGGAAAGTGATAAGTTCTTAAATATTAACAAGAATAATTGCTTAAACAATTTATTATTATTCTTTTTAATATTCTCTTAGAAAATGCCACAAAAGGACAGGTAAAAAAATTTTCCTTTTAGTCAGATTCTCAATAAAGATAAATCATGTAGTTAATTAGAGTACAAAAATTAATTTTTAAAAAAATCTATCATTATTATTAATAATAGTATTATATTTGAATAATGCTATAAAGGTGCAGTTTTTCTTCAATTTCTAGCTTTTTGTCCAATTTTCAATTAAAGTGAGGTAATAATGAGTTCAAGTTAACAAAAATAATTTTTAAAATAATTTGTGATTGTTGTTTAAACAGTTGTTTAAACAATAAAATATTGTTTTTAATTATCCTTTCTTAGATAAGTGTATTTTCGCTCGTTTCCCAATGCACAAAAGAATTAATTTGAAGAACAAAAACTGCTGGAGAAAGAGAAAAAAATTATTTAAAATGTAGTTTTCTCCAATTTTTCTTTATTAATTGTTAATAGCTAAGCAGGCGAAGCAAAGTGAAAGATTTTATTTTTAAAAAATCACAACT
This sequence comes from Belonocnema kinseyi, assembly GCF_010883055.1. NCBI lineage: Eukaryota > Metazoa > Arthropoda > Insecta > Hymenoptera > Cynipidae > Belonocnema > Belonocnema kinseyi. The sequence continues at coordinate 21,397,813 of NC_046660.1, forward strand.
TTCTATCACTTACCTGAGAAAAGATAGTTAAAAACAATAATGAATTGTTTAAACAACTTTTTTGTTAACATTTTATTAATTATTATTTTACTAAGTAAAAAGGGACAGAAAGATTAAAATTGCCGAAAAAACCACAACTATCAGACATTGCTGTAGATGAAGATAGTCATAAACAATAATAATTTGTTTAACAAATATTTTTGCTAATTTGCAATAATTATGAAGTCACGCCTAATGAAAAATAGACAAACAGTTGAACGTTTCAGAAAAAACCACAACATTCTATCAATTATGCAAAGTGACTATTATTAATAATCATAATAAATTGTGTAAACAATCATTTTTTCAACTTGATTCGTTATTCACTTCTATTAAGAATTGGGAAATAATATAAATTTGAGTAAAAATGGCAACTTTCTAGCATTGTTCAAATAAAATTTTATCATTGACAATAATAAATTGTTTAAACTATTAAGCTTCTTGACTCCGATTAATTACATAACTCATCTCAATAAGAAATTTTACTCACAGTAAATTTTTTTAAACTGCAATTTTGTAGGGAACAATTTTCATTAAAAAACAGCAAAAAAAAGTCAGAATTAACGCCGAAAACTCGCAAAACCCATTTTTTCACTTATGGGGTTTTTTTGGGACCCTATAAAACAGACTTATGGTGTTGATATCTGAAAATCTATATTTTATTCATATTCTAGAACTAATTGTGAAGAGAAATGTGTAGTTTCAACTCGATTAAGATAATATTGAGGATTTTGAAAAAGATTGACCAAAAACGTCTTTTTTTCTTATGGGAAATTCGTGTTAAACTTCATGGGGCTTGTGGCACCTCTAAATATCATTTTTTTTATTTCCATTTATTTTTTTTCAAAAAAACAAATTATTTACTTTTGTGTGGATTCAAATAAATTTCTAAGGGGTCTCCACAAAATTTTTTTAAAAAGTTCAATGAATTTTTGGATCACCCTAGTAATTACTCTCTAATTTGCATAACGCGATTGAATGGTATTAAATGTAACTTTTTCAGAATATTGCAGTTTAGAAACGTTAATTCCGGTAAAATATAAGTTGAGCGGAGAGAAAACTCGTCGAACTGCCTTTCCAAGCCCGAGACCGTTTATAACTCATATTTGTTATAAATATTTAAATTATATTGCATTTACTTTTTGTGACGTAATTAAATTGCTTCTGAGCACGTGGCTGAATGAAATACAGCGACTCGTAAATAATTTTGTCATCTAATGTGTGAAATTTATTCTTGAGATGTCAATTAGGGGCCGCTCATATTTATATGCTGCCTTAAATGGAGGGGGGGGGGGGTATGGTTTAAAGAACTATTTTTTGTATCATAAAAAAATGTTTGTTGTTAAGAATTTAACAATTTCATTGAACATTCTTTTTATAAAAATTCATGTTTCAAATTAAAAGCCAATCCGCTTCGGTTAAAAATTAACTTTTTTGTCGAAAATTACCATTTTGGGGTTGCAAATTAAACTTTTTCGAAGCAAAATCATACTTTCGTTTTAAAAATTCAACAATTTGGTGGCAAATGATACTGATCGAAAGTTAACTCACTTTCTTGAAATTTATTATTTTTTATTGTTAAATTTCATTATTGTAAATTTAACTATTTTGTGGAATATTTGATTTTACTTTTTAGATAAAAATTAATTTTCCTTTTTATTTGATACTTCATATTCTTTTGTAGTAGAAAATTAATTTTCTTAACTAAAAATTAATTTTGTTAGTAAAAAATTAAACTTTTTGGTTGAAAATTATATAGGGAGCGTGGTTGTTTATTAAAATTTCATGGAAAATAAATCTAATCGAAAGTCAACATACTTTTTTTTTAAATTATCTATTTTTTATTTTTATTTCAAAGTTGTATCATCTTAGTTATAAATTCATTTATTTGGTTGAAAAACAAACTATTTTGTTGAAAATTAGCTTTCCCTTTTTAGTTACAAACGAATAATTTTTTTGTAGTTGAAAGTTTTTGTTTAACTGAAAGTTTATTATTATTTTTTAATAAAAAATTTAACTACTTATTGAAAATTATATGACTGGGGGGGGGGGGGGGTTAAGTGGCTTTTGATTCAAATTCTTTCTTCGTTCTTGATAATACCGTTTTTTGGTAAATTGAACTATTCTGTTGAATATTTGTACTTTTCCCATGAAAATGCAACGGTATAATTAAAAATGAACCTGTTTCGATTGAAAATGGACTCTTTTGTTGAAAATTAACATTTCGGGGTTGCAAATTGAACTGTTTTGAAGTAAAATCACACTTTCGTTTCAATAATTTAACAATTTGGTCGAAAATTATACTAATTGAAAGTTAACTTACTTTGTTAATAATTATTATTATTTTAGTTGAAGTTTTGTCAATTTAGTTAAAAATTTATTTATCCGGTTAAAAATCATTAGTTTATTAGTTGAAACTTCATCATTTCAGTTAGAAATTTATTTATTTTATTGAAAATGTAACTATTTTGTGGAAAATTTGCTTTTCTTATTTATTTGAAAATTAATATTCCTTTGTAGTCAAAAATAATTTTTTTAACTGATTTTTTTTTAAATTAAAATATTTGGTTGCACATTATATGGGGGGAGGGGGCGTGGTTGTTGATTTAAAATCTTTTTCCTTCTTAACACCAAATTTTTGTTGTAAATTCAATCATTTTCTTGAGAATTTGCAATATTTTAATTAAAAATTCAAACTTTGTAAGTAAAAATGAACCTGTTTTTGTTAAAAATTAACATTTTTGATGAAAACTGAACTTTTTCGAAGGCCGTACATACACATTTAAAATGTTTAAATTCGTTTATTTAAGAGATAAAAGACTTGTCTACTATAAAATATTGATTTTTAACACACTAATGAAATTTCAAACAAAGTAATTAAAATTTGCACAAAAAAGTTTAATTTATACTCAAACCAAAAGAGATCAACTTTTATTATAAAAAATAATGAATTTTGATACTAAAAAGACGAATTTTCAGTAAAACAAAATTTTAAACAATAAAAAAAATTCACCGAAATTGTTAAACCTTTAAGTTTCAATTATATCCATAGAGTTAAATTTTTAATTGAAAAATGTCAATTTTCAATAAAATAGTTGAACTTTCCGTAGGCAAAGGGGATTCATTTTTAATTAAATATTGCATTTTTATACAAAAAACATAAAATCCCTACTGACAAAGATGAATTTTTAAATCAAAAAGACAAATTAAAATTTTTACTAAAATCAATCAATACTAAACTAATAAGACTAATTTTCATAAAAATAGTTGAATTTTTAATAGTTGAATTTTTATCCCAAAATGATTTCAGTTGACTTTTTAAATCAAAATATGAATATTAATGAGAAAGTAAATTTTCTACATTTGTTTACAAAAAATATAAATTTTCAACAATAAATAGCATGAAATTTCATGTTAAGTTATAAAAATATGTTTTAAACCAAATAAAATAAATTTTTAATGAAATAGTTAAATTTGCAATGAAGCACATAATTTTCTAACAAAAAAATGAACTGTCTATTAAACAAAATCTCAACAAAAAATTATGTTAAATTTTTAGTTTAAAAAATCAATCATCACTTTGAATAAGTAATTTTTAACCATATAAATGAATTTCTAACAACGCAAATTAATTTATTACCAAGTGAAGACAAATTTTTAACAAAATAGATGAAATTTCCATTAAAAAGGATGAATTTATTGCACAAAATAAAACAGCTCAATTTTCAGACACTGGAATAGCTTTTAAGGCAAACGAAATAAATTTTTAACAAATAAGTTTATTTTTAGTGAAAAAAATGTTCAATATAAAAAAACAACTTATTTTCTGCCAAAACAATAAATTTTCGACCAAAGAAATTCATTTTCTACCACAAATAAAATTTTTTTGACGAAATACATCAATTTCAAATCAAATAATAGAATTTTTAACTGAAGAAGATTTGTGTTCATACTAACAGTTAATATAATTATATTTTTTAATTTAATAAAGCAGTTCAATTTTGAAGAAACAAAGAAGATTTTTCAATTGCAATTTTTATTTTGCAGTGAAACTATGGAAAAAATACGAAAATCAAAAAAATATGAATTTTCTACTAAAACAGATGAATTTTGGAATTTAAAAAAATTAGAAAGAAAACGTAGCTGAGTTTTCAAACAAAAGGGATGACTTTTCGTACAAAACAATTTAAAAAAAAAATCAACTTTCTTTAATTTTTCAAATTTTTGAGAGAAAAAGGCGAATTATGTTGGAAGAAAAAAGAGGAAAAAAGATGTGGTTGGCTGCCTTCTTATTTTTTTTCCTCTTTTTATTTTTGTCCGAAATTTTTTTTTTAAATTTTTTCAAATTACAATAGGATTTTTGTTTGTTCGTTGTGGTCCAAATTTGGTCGTTGAATTCTTGTTTTTTAAACAATATTTTTCACTAAGTTAATTATTGGACGTTGAATGGGATTTTTAATTAGGATTTTATATTTGAACTGTTAAAAATGTTGAATTTTTTTCAAAAAATGTTCATTTTGTACTAAGAAAAATGACTTTCCTATTAAACGACGAATTTTCAACAAGTTCAATTAAATGAAATCAAAAAGAGTTTTTATTGTTCGCAAAACAGTTGAATTATTAACCAAAAACATCAATTGTCAACAAAAAGTCGGTACTGTCTAAAAAGTATAAATTTTTCGTGAAAACGGAATTCCATTTTCTTCCATTCTTGCGAAGCAGCTACATATGTGTAAATATTATATTATAGTTTGTCCTGAGTCGGCACCAGACGATTGGTCCTTAAACGGCACCAAACAGGTGGTCCTGAGTCGGCACCTTTTTTTGTTACTTTTGTTTTTGTTTGTGTTTTATTTTATTTTGTTCCGTTTCAATTCCATGTCACTCTTTTTTTGTTTACCCTCTGTTTTCGAAAAATCTCTCAATGTGCCGACTTAGGACCATTCACCCCGATTATTGAAATAATTCAGAACTTAACTTTTGAATGTCAAATAAATGATATCTGGATGATCTAGATTATTTCAATAATTGTTATAAACATACATTTGGAGATTTTTAATAAACTAGAGTTCCTTATTTTTAAAGTTAATATCTCAAAGGTTTTAAAAACCACTAAAGTATCTTGTAACCCTGGAAAAATTTTCTAGGCTTCACTATTTCGTTCACTAACGTGATTTCGTGTCGACGACCTGCGTCTAACCAGCCCTTGGTGTGACTGACGGTCTTCTCTAAACGAAGTTTATACATAAAAGAAAGGAATTTTCGAAAAAAGTTGAATTGAAGATCAAATATTTTTTTATTTTTTGAAAAAGCTACAATCTCAAAAATGTAGTTTTAATAACCAAGAAGATCATAAAAAACATTTTTATTTTTAATTAAAACCATTTGAATTGATCCTTAAGGGACAAATTTTAAACAAAAGAATTAATTCCTCAACTAAAAAAGAATTTTCAGTCCAGACAGAAAAAAGGCAAACAAATTATTCAATTTTTCTAAGAATACAAATCATAAACAAATTAGTGACTTCTTTTAAGAAGACTAATTATAATCCAAAAAGTTGAATATTCAACCCTTAGTAATGAATATAAAAAAACATTATTTTAACCAAGTGATTCAATTTTCCATCAGAATAGTTGCATTTTTAACCGAAAAAATCGAATTTTTAACAAAATAGTGTAATTAAAAGTAGAAAAAATTACTTTTATGACAAAATAATTCTATTTAAAAATACTAATTACAAATGTTTTAAAAAAGATTCAAAAAGGTGAATTTTCAACCAATAATAGAATAATAGACTCTTCATCCAAAATATATTAACTTTTAAACAAAAATAATTAGGTTTTTAACTAAAATTTTTTCCGCATAAAATGTTTTTAAAAATTGATTCAATTCAAGGAAACCAAATACAAATTTGTTTCATGAGAAAAGGATTATCAATCTTTAATAAAATAGTAAGCTCTTTAACCTAAATTCAATAACTTTTAATAACAAATATTTTTAATTTAATTGATTCAATTTTTTTGCTTAAATTTAAATTTTGAATTAAATTTTCAGTTTTTACTGAATTCTTGATTTTTTAAGCAAGAAGAAGAATATTCTGAAAAAAATTTGAAGTTCAATCCGAAAATAATTAATTTTTAATAAAAAATTTAAGTTTCAAGAAAACATTTTTTTATTTCTAAATAATTATAAGTTAATTAAAAAATCTACTGGCATGAAAAGAATGAATTTTCAACAAAATCGTTTAACTTTCTACCAAAATGTGAAACTTTAGACAAAAAAGATCATTTTGAACAAAAATACGTCAATTTAAATTAGACAGTTGCATTTTTAATTCAAAAGCATATTATCTAATTTTTTAATTAAAAATATTATTAATAATTTAAACAAACTAAATAAAGTTTCGAGTGAATATTAGAATTTTTCAAGAAATTTTCCACAAAATAGTTAAATTTTTAGAAAAATTGAAGAGTTTTTATCCAAAAACACATGTCTTCAATTATAAAAAATTAATTTTTCAAAAATGAGTTTAACTTTTGATCGAAAAGTTTAATTTTTTATTGAAATGTTGAATTTTCAAGACGAAACAATGATTATTTTCCAAAACGAATGAGTTTTTAAATTCAAACTGGGAATTTTCAACAAAAAAGCTTATTTTTCACCAAAAAAGAATAATTTTAAATTAAAACGTTGCATTTTTTAAATTAATTTTCAATAAACAGAAACTAATCATCAATAAATAAAATAAATTTACAATTAAAAGGTACATTTTCAACGAAAATAATTAATATTCTACCCAAGAAAATTAATTTTCAGCATAATAAATAAAGCAGAGTAATTTTCTATGATATAGTTGCATTTTTAACCAAAAAGATAAAATTTCGATACAAAAATATCAATTTCCGCCATAAAATTAAAATTTTTAATTAAAAAAACTAATTTTTAATAAAGAAAACTAATCTTAAACCAAAGAAATTAATTTTGAACTAAATAAATACCTTTTCTACCAAAAAGGATTAAATTTTAACAAAATAAATTAATTTTCAACTAAATATTGGAATTTTTCAAGGAATTTCACGAAATAGTTCAGTTTTAAAAATTTAACTAATTTGGTTTGAATAATTTTTTGTTTAATTTTTGTATTTAGATTCACCTTTTTGTTCGAGAATTTAAGCTCTTTGTTTAAAATTTCTCTTTTTCGTTTAAAAATTAAATTTTTCATTTTAATTCTAATAACAGAGTATTAGTTTCATGTAAACATTTTCTTCGCCGATTTTCATCAAATCTCCACATTTTAAGGCAAATTTTGTGGAAACCATTTTTTTCAGACACATATTCTTCTTTTTAATAACCAACAATGCAAATACAAAAATTCAATTTTTCTGCGAAACTATGCAAGTTACAAAAAAAAATAATTAGCAACAAGTTTTTACACAAAAAAAGGCAATTTTTTCAATAATTATTTTTTTATAGGACAAGAAGTATTTGTTTTAATCGTAAAAAAGAACATTAAAGAAATTTCAAATTAAGTTAATGATAAACCAACACAAGCCTTGAAAACAAATTAATGAATAAAAGTTGTATCATTTTTTATGGGAGGCGTAGTTTTTGTTTTATCGTTAAAAAATTAAATATTTGGAAAAACGGTGCTTTAAATTTTGTTTTCAAAACCTTTAAAAATACTTAGGAAGCTTCTGTTCTTGAAATTATTCAAAATGGACATTTTTAACAATATTTTTTAAAATATTTACATGTAAAATTTTAGTATTACACTTTCATTTGAAATAATTAATTTCTAAAAAAGTAACAAGGAATTTTCCGCAAAATAATTAATTTTTCAATAAAACTGATTAATCTTTTATAAGAAAACTGAATTTTTAAATTTCAAAATTCAATTTTTGAATTTTCATTTTTTTTAAATTGATATATTTGTTGAAAACTCATATTTACTGTATAAAAAATTAATTTTTGAACAGAAAATTTGCCTTTTGGTTTTACTTTTTTTGATAAGAGTTTTGCCTTCCCCTCTTCAAAATTCAACTGTTTTATTGAAAATTCGTATTTTTGGAAGAAAGTTGAACTATTTTGTCGAAAATTGATCGTTTTTATTAAAAAATTTAACTACGTAGGTAAAAGTTATAATACTTTTGTGACATTTTCTTATTAAGGTTTATCTCTTTGGTTGAAAAATTAACAATTGTCTTCTTAACTGGATTATTAAATTTTTTTACTAATTTTTTTTTATTAAATTTTAATTATTCGTTCAAAAATTAGTTTTCTTTTACTGAAAATTATATTCTTTTAACTGAACATTCAAATGATCTATTCTTGATCTATATTTAATATTTATGATTCCAAATTCATATGGTTTATTGAAAAATTTATATATTTTGTTACAAATTTGTATTTTTTTGGTATAAAATTTATCTTCTGGGTTCAAAATTCAACTATTCAGTTAAAAATTCTTTTTTCGTTGAAAATGTATCATTTTAATTAGAATTTCATTTCTGTGATTAAAGATTTTCCAAATTTTTTTCAAAAATTCGCTTTTTTGTTGATTTTCAAAGTAATTTTTTAACCTCAAAATGTTCCTATTTAATTTTGGCATGAAAATTGATCTTTTTCTTCTTCAGTCGAAAATTTAATTAAATTATTTTGGTAGAAAATGCATATCTTCAGAATGTAAATTAAAATTTTTTTCTAATTTATCTTTATGACTTAAAAACTTAATATTTTGAATGAGAGTTGTGTTTTTATTGATTGAAAAATCTTTCTTGGTTAAAAATTCAACTTTTTTTGAAAATTCGTATTTTTCGGATTAATTTACCAGCTTTTTATCAAAAATGAAAATCCTTTGTAGTGGAGATATGAACTATTAAACTTTTTCTTGAAAATTTATTTTCCTTATAAAAGATTCATCAGTTTTATTAAAAAATTAATTATTTTATTGAAAATTCCTTCTTACATTTTTAGAAATTAATTATTTCAAATGAAAGTGTAATAATAAATCTGTATATATATAGATTTAAACAAATTTGTTAAAAAGTCCATCTTTCAATAATTTCTAAAACAGAAGCTTTTTAAGTATTTTTAAAGGCTTTTTAAATACAATTTAAAGCACGATATAGATTTTTAAAGAATTCCAAAAGAGGTTTATAATATTTTTGAGAATTTTGAAATTTTTCAATAAAATACTTTTTTTAAGATTCCTGCAAAAATCTTATTAATTACGCATTTCAAAAACTTTCTAGCTATTTTGAAAAAAAGTATAGACGATTTTTAGGAAATTTTTCTAAATTTTTAAGAATTTTTTTTAAATTTAAGAACTTATCTAATTAATATATACATATATTTGGAAATTTAAAAATAATTAAAGCTTCGAAACATTTTCGAATTTTTATCCAAAATGTAGATTTTTTAAGATTCAAAAAAATACGTTGAAATGATTTCACTTTTCTAAAATTTCTAAAACGTGTGTAGAAGATTTTAAAGCAACATTTTTCAATTCTGAAAAATTACAATATTAAAAAAAGAATCTAAAAAAGTTGAGGTATATGTAGGCTATTTAGGCATTTCTAAAGGTTTTAAAGGATTACAGTTTTTCTTAGGATTCCGGCGAAAATTTGAATTAATTTCTTGTTTTGAAAAATTGATATTTTTAAAAAACTTGAAAGATTTTACAACATTTCAAAAGATTTCTGGAAATTTTGAGAAAAGCCTGCAAGATTTTAAGGGAATATTTCTACACTTTGAAGAATTCTAGAGAAATTGAAGGAAAAATTTAAATAATTGTGAAAATATATTTGGAAGTTTTGAAATGAGTTTAAAATAATTAAGGCTTTAAATTATTTAAATTATAAAATGCGCTTTTTAGAATTTTTCAAGGCTTCAAAAGAATAAAAACAAGTTTTTTAAGATTCCTGTCAATGTAGATTTTTAAAAATTTTCAAAAAAAGAAACTTTTGAAGAGTCTTGAAAGGTTTTAAGAAAACATAAGGTTTTCATAAGGTTTCTGGAAATTTTTTTGATGATTCTTCTTATTCCAAAAACTTAATTTCAAAAGTGAATTGAAAAATATTCAAACACATTTTATATTATTTATTTAAATATCAGAAAATATCTGAAATATTTTAAAGGACTTTGGTTTTTTTAAAGGATCATTAAAAAACTTTTGTAAAAATTCCAATTAATTAAAAAGATATTTTAAGTTTAAACAGTTTCTTAAACAATCAAAATTTTCTAATTTGGAAGAAAGTGTACATTTTTTAGGATTTTAAAACTAAGATTTACTGTCTTTTAAGGATTTTAAAACTTATTAGGAAAATTAACAAATATTCTTCAGATTCTTAAAAAAATTTTTGAACGATTTATTGTTTTCAAAAAATAAACATTAAAAAAAAGATTTTAAGACAGATTTCTTTATTTTGTAGGATTAAAACATCTAGAACTAATTCCAAGCATTCTGAAAGTTATTTAGAAGACTTAGTTTTAAAAATATTCAAAAATAATTTAAAATTTTGAAAGCATTTTAAAACGTTGCAAACAAAATATAAGATTTTAAATGTGTCAAAATAAAATTCAAAGCTTTTTCCAAATTAAAATTTTTTTAATCTGCATTTTGTTTTCCCTAAAATTATTTTTAAATTCTGTTAAAGACACGAAAATTTTGAATCTTCTAGATCCTTTTTTGACAATTTTGAGCACCTTTTAACATATTTGAGAATGTTTATAAATATCTTCTAAAATTTAAATTTGCAAAATAAAAGATCACTTGAAACTTTCTTAGAAATTTTAAGAATTTTGTCTTCATTATCTTTTGAACATTGATGAATATTGAGAAACGTTGATTTTTAATAAAGTTTAACATTATACGCAAAAGATGTTTTTTATCTGAAAAGATTAATTTATTAAAAATTTCATAATCAACCAAGAAAGTAGTTTTTTTACTAAGAAGTTCAACTTTTATACATTTAGTTGAATTTTTGACCAACACAGATGAATTTTTAACAAAATAGTTGCATTTTTGAAAACAAAAAAATTTAAATCAAAAAAATTAAGTGCTTTAAAAGAGTCGTTTTTAGAATAGTACAAATTGAAAATAGGCTGAATTTCTCGCGCCTGGGAACAGGCAATGAGTCAATGGATGTGTACCCATGGTGCACAAAAAACAGGCGCTTACCGTTTCAATCTTCGTTTCACGTAACAAAAAAAAAAGAAAGATAATTTAAAAAAAGGGCTCTAGTTATTCAGATTATGCAGTAAAAATATTACATAAAAAATTCTTAAAAAATTGACCGTTGGTATACTTCTAAAGTGTCCTCAACTGAAGGTTTAGTTCCTTAGCCAGTCACTTCGGATAAAAATTCTAAAAAATTAGAACATTTTCGAAATATTTGAGACGAATTTTTTTAAGATTTGACAATTTTGTGTATATAAAACGATAAACAATTTATTCTTATGAGTTTTTGCAATAAAAGTTAAATTGCGAAAACTATAACATTTACAACATTATAAAAATAATAAAAATTTTACACTAAACAACGCACGATATGAAAAAATGTAAGAAAAGGAAAAAGTTGCTTTTTGAACACCCTATAAGATTGATACAACTACTTTTTGAATATTACTTAAAAATCGAAAATTTTAATTATAATCGCACAAGAGCATAATTAAAAATCAAAATTTCCATTTTTCAGTCAAGATATACAAGATAAGAAGGAGGCGAATAAAAAAAAATCTGAGCCTGGCAAAGGATCTAGAAATTTGTAATTAATCACTTTGTCGTATGATTTGCAGTGTTTTTTTATTTGTAAAAAAAAACAGCATTCAAAACATAAGAGAAATTAAATTTTTGAACGAACGGCACAAGCTACGAAAAAAATAGATAAAAGTTGTTTATTCAAAGAAGAGCTAAAATTGATTATGAATACTTTTTGATAGGAGACAAAAATTTCGAAACAAAAAAAGAGTTAAAAATTTGTTTATTAATCACTTTTTGATAGTATGCGTTTTTACGTTTTATTTTTAAAAAAATTTAAAAATTAAGAAAATAAATTATCGATCAAACGACACAAACCACTAAAAAATAAAGTGTCAAAAGTTGTTTACTGAAATAAGATTTTAAATTTTTTTATCAATTACTTTTTAATAGGACACGCAGTTTTGGATTTAATCGTAAAGAATCAAATTAAATCTAAAATCAATTTAATTAATGATAAACGACTCAAGGTTTACAAAAATTGATAAACAAAAGTTACTCAATAAAAAAAGAGCTACACATTTTAATTCATTAGTTTTTGATAGGGCGTGTAGTTTTTGTATTATTATAAACAAATAAAATAATTTTTTACAAACGACACAAGCTACGAAAAACACAAATGGGCAAAAGGTGTTCACCCGAGAAAAAATATACAAATTATATTTGATTTTACCAAATTTATTGCCTAAATTATATCTACAAATTTTCTTAAAATCGATTCAAGCTATAGGAGATACGTATTTTCGATTTAAATCTTAAAAAAAAAGAATTTAAAATAAATTGAATTTATGGATAAAAGGATACAAATTGCAATAAAATGTTTAATAAATAAATGATGTTTTTTACGTTAAAGCCAAAGGAGCTTTAACAAAAGAGACTTCACAATAAAAAAATCACAGTTGTCGATGCTTTGACCGTTAATTTTAAAATGTCTGTGTGCACAAACACGGTCGATGTACAAAAACTAAGACACGCGCCAGAAGCGCGCTCAAACTTGCGAGCGATATAACTGTTTCATTTTTGGTTGGAAATTTCTACTTTATGAGTTGAAAATTGAACTAAATTTGACAAAAAAAATTTTTTGCAGTAATACAACTGTTTAATAATTCATATATTATTGAAAAAGTCCTCTTTAAACTGTCTTGTTTTTTTATTTATTTTTTTTTATTTTAATTATAGTCGTGAGAGTTTAACGGGGTCTACTTGAGTTTCATTCTTTTTAAAAAAAGATTCAACTAGTTAAAAATTCGTCCTTACGGATGAAAAATTAACCTTTTGTGATAGAAAAGTAATCTTTTTAAAATATTTGTCATTGTGGCATCAGAATTCAATTATTTTTGGTTAAATTTTAATTTATTTTTAATTTTTCGACTATATGGTTGAAAATGTATTTTTTTAGGTTTAAAATTCAACTACTTCGATTAAGATGTTTTTTTGTTGTAAAAAATCCAATTTTATTGCTAAAATTTCATCCTCTTGAATAAAAAATTCATCTTTTTTGGTAGGAAAGTCATTCCCATAGTTGAAAATAAACTTTTTTTTTGCAAATGTAACTGTTTAAAAAATATAATTTTTAAACATTTTTTAAACTACTTAGCCTTCTTTTATATTGCAATATATTTATTTGTTACTATTAACATATCCTAGTCAATATCCTTTAAAAAAATCAAATCAAAAGCAATAGCATCAGTATAACAAATCAACAGCGCACAAGGCTCAACACGCGCAACTGCGCAGTCCAACGGGAAATATTCACTGCGCATCTCTGGTTTACACATAAGCTTTTTAGATTTATGGACGACCCTAATATATACACGACCCCTAATGATTGATAACTCGAAAAAATAGATCCGATATCTACCTAATGTCTAAAAACTTTTCTATAAGAGGGGGGCGGGGGTTCTTTAGGGAAGAAAAATGCTTTTTACTAACTCATCAATATTCAGCCCACGATGTCGCCAAAGCACTTCGTATCGGGACAATGTGGAGCAGTTTATTTTATATTTCACAACACTGACATCCATCCATTGTCAGAGTCTCGCAGGCTATATGATCTTTATCGAGTCTATTCAATGTAGAAGTCGCGAGATTGCGAAAATAGGGATTCGAATTTCCTCTCTCTTTCCCGACATTTTTTCCGCTGAATTCGATAAAGGGAGGCAAGGAAGAAAATTTATGTCTCTTTGAAATCCACTCCAGAACCAATGGCAACATAACGCGTAGATTCACCTGGACATTCGCCAAAGAAGCTCTTCTTGGAATAAGATCGGAACATATTATATTCCCACAGAATTCATTATCTTTTGGCAAGTAAATAAATTGGCTGAAGGGTTTTGTCTGAAATTTTAAAAACCCCTTAAACCCCTTTTTTGGGGTCCATAATTTTTACCCCCTCCCCCAACCTTAGACCATACTTTACGTAATTTTTCTCTATTAAATTTTTTTACGAATTTTTTCATTGTTGTTTCTTATGAATTATTAAATTACTTTAAATGTTAAAATGTTAAATGAATTTTTAATAAAAATTGAAAATTTAGATATTTTAAGAAAGAAACGATTTTCGGTCGAGATAAAAAACAGTTTAACTGCAAGCAAAAAAGACAAATTTTGATGAAAAGAGTTGAATCCACAACTAAAAGGGATTTATTCCCAAACAGTTGCATTTTTAATCAAGAAATTTTTACAAAATTTTATTTGACCAAAAAAAAATTTACCATGAGAGATGATTTTTTAAATAAAAGAGACAAAATTTCCAGAGGAATTTAATTCTCAGCCAAAAAAGATTTTCCAGACAATATAGATAAAAAAGTATACACAAATTTGAATTTACATGTCAAAAACGCAATATTGCTACAAAACAGTTGAAATTTTATTGAAATACTTGATGTTTTAACTCGAAGGATAAAATTGCAATAAAAAATAGATAATAACATAATCATTTAACCGAATAGTTTACTTTTCAGCCAAGAAAATTATTTTTATTTAAAAATGTTTAATCAAAAAATGAATTCTTAACAAAACAGTACAATTTTTTAACAATTAGTTACACTTTTAAAAGAGTTATTGAGAACTTAAGTCAAAATGAAAAATATTCTACAAATCATTTAAGTTTTGAACCGAAAAATATAATTAAAACAAAAGGTTAATTTTTAGGAAAAAAGTTCAATTTTTAACCAAAAAGATTAATTGTCACCCAAAACTTATTTTTAAGTTAAACTTATTATTAAAACTTATTATTAAGTTAAACTTATATCGATTGGCGATATTTTTACAAAAAAATGCTTTCAAATTAAATCAAAAACAGCTAAATTTAATCAAAAAAGATAAAATATCTGGCAAAAGAGATGAATTATTTATTCGCAAAATCGAATTTAAAAAAGTTACATTTTTAACTAAGAAAGGAATTTTTATTAGAAAAAATTAGAAAATTAGAAAAACGATTTTCCTAAAAAAGAGTAGAATTTTCCACACAACAGTTAAATTTTCTAAAAAAAGGGAAAATTTTCTAGAAAATTAATCATTAAAAAAAAATTGTGAAAGTTTTAAGAAGTTCATTTTCAATCGAATTATTATAATTTTTAACCACACAGTTACCTTTTTAATTCCAAAAATATGAAATTTCTACAAAAAGATTTGAATTTTTCAACGAAAAGAACGTATATTCAACACAATAGTTGAATCTTCAATCGCAAGATTTTTAAGTTAAGAAATTTAAGAAATTCAGGTCAAAAACTATTATATTTATTTATATTAAATAAAATAAATTAATTTTACTACAGTTCATCATTCTATTTTGTTCATAATCGAACATTCGTCTCCTTAGATTGGATTAAACTATTTTCAATTTTAAATAAAATTTTTTGAAATTTAAAATGTTAACAGAAATTTCAATATTAAAAAAAATAAGATTTTTAATTAAAAATGAAACTATCTGCTAGAAATTTTCTTGTTCTTTTAATTAAACATTTGTTTGGTTGAACATTTATATTTTCTAGTTTGAAAATCAAACTGCTTAGTTGACCTGCTTTGTTGAAAACTCATTTTTTAGGAATGAAGTGAATTTATTTTCGTTAAATATTTCAGTAGTTAGTTAAAATTGTAAATAATTGGTTAAAGTTATTCTCAGTGCTTCAAAATTAATATTTTTTTCTAGAAAATTCTACTACTTGGTTGAAAATTTTTACCTTTCTGGTTGAAAATTCATCATTTTAGGTAAAAATTTATCACCTTTTTTCAAAATACTTTTATTATATTTTTGAATTTGCAAGCTAAATCTGTTTTCTTTCCAATTTGTCTCGTTGCGTTTAAAATATGTTAATTTGGTTACAATTTTTTTTTTCTATATGAAAATTTGTTTTTTTTTTACTAGAAATCAAAATATTTCAGCTGACGATTGGTCATTATTTATTTTCATTAAATTAATATTTTGGTTAAAAATCAATTTTTTTTTATAATTTAGAATAACTTGTATTTTTTCGATATTTTATTTTCCTCTTTAATATAAAATATTTTGAAATCATAAGAAGAAAGAATTCTGTGAAGAAAAGTCGATTGCAAGAACCTGCAGGTTGAAAATTTATTGAGTATCACGGTGGTCGGGTGAAAATATTTTTGTGCTTCTTTCTTGCATTCTTCACCTTTTTTTAAATTTGTAATTGATAATTTTTTAAATATTATTTTATAGCATGAAATACCTTATCAATCAAAGTTTTAGAAACTCCGTTGTTGTAATATTGTAACATTATTTGAAAAAATGGTAAACCTCGTAGTCTTACTTATTACTGCCATATATTCATTTTTTATTATACACGTAATAAAAAAGAATTGTACAAGCATGTGGGTGGTTATTAAAAGGTTTACGATTTCTAGTCCTGGACTATTTCTTTAACTGTTTAATTATTTATTTAAATCTCTCAACTTTGTTTAGCAATTACAACTAAAAAACCACAAATCAAAAACAAAAAATTGTAGATAATTGATCATAAAATAAATCCTTTGTCATTTTCTGATTAAAGAAACTTTCCAACCAATCAAATACTTTTTAGAAAAATGAAATTATAAGAAATACCACTAGGTGAAGAACGCAGCAGACGCACAATGCGCAAGATACCCGAGGTGCGCAGTGCGACGAGAAATGTTCACGGCGCATCTTCAGTTTTCAGTGACTCTCGAAGGAATTCTATAAGCTAGTATTTTTAACTCTTCGTTTGACTTTTTAAATTCTTTTTAATGAGAGTTAGTGGACTCTTTTCGATGGCTCTATTTTAAAAAATTGTGATAGATTTTTATTTTATTATTTAATGAAATTCGCTGAAATTTCATCACTTTTTTTCTCTAACTGTCCTTTCTCAAGAGGCTTTTAAAAAGTTGACTCCATCTTTGCAAACTCTTTTTTATTATTTTTATCGCCAGGCGTCGAGTTACTCGAGGCAATTTCATAACGTTATTTTGAGTCCTACGCCAAACAAAAGTCCTTCCTGTGTCTTACAAAGGGAGTAAAGCTAATGTAATCTTGTCTCGATCCTGGCAAGTAAGGCGAGAGAAACGATGCGATGGTTCCTTTGTTTCAAGATGGCGACGTTAATACATGCCGAGTTGCATCGCAGACATTTATTTCCTTTGTTCCTCACAAACCCTCTCACCCTCTCACCCTCTCAAGGAACATTTGGATTACCTTCCAGCAAGGGCAATGGCTCACGAGTCGCGACTCCCTTTCGGACTCTAACCTTTGACCTCAAGAATCCTGTAAATCGCCATAAATTTCCGCGCCACGATTTCACCATTTTTAACTTAAAACGTGACAGGCTTCTCGAATTCGGCATTTGCAAAGAAAAAGTCCGATGTGATTTTTCCCATGAGATATTATTCAAATACGTTTTTTCTACAAGTAGGAGGTAGAGCCATAAAGATACCAATATTGTTTAAGTAGATGCTTAAGATTCTTCTGGGTGTGAAACTTGAAATGGCTGAAAAATCCAGCGAAATAAAATTGCCGGCAGTTTATATGATTACGGAATTGGAAAATTCACAAATTATAACATTCCCTTTAGAAAAGTAGTAAATTATTAAATACCCAAGCTAGAAAATTTTTGTATTATAAAAATCCTGAATTTAAACAATCATATATTTTTGTGAATATTATTTATTAATTTAAAATACAATACTCTAATATTTTAATAACAAAAATATTTCTACGTTCAAACATTCTAAAATTATTGTTCGAATTGCTAATTATAATAATTTGAAATATATATAATTCAGGATGAAAATGTTTTAAAATTATTTTTACTTCAATACATAAAATAATTTTAGAAAATTCGAGCATTAAAAACAATCTTCATTGCATAGAATATTTTCTTATTGTATTTTTAATAAAAAAAATATTTATGAAAGAAATTCTTTGGTTCAAATTGGGGAATTTTAAAATTAGGATATTTTATGATTTTTTCTATCGTAAATTTTATTATTTAGGAAATATTCCAATTTTGTAATATTATAAACTGTCCTGAACGTTATTACTCGAGAATATTTCAATTCTATAATTTTACTATTTGGGAATTTTTTGATTCGGAAATTTTACAATTCGGTAGTTTTATTTTTCGGAAAATTTTATTATTCGGGAATTTTACAGTGTTGCAAATTTTATTTTTCGGATTTTTTCAGTTGTCCTAATTTTCTGTCGGGAATTTGGAATTTTGGAGAATTTCATTGTTTGGGACTTTTCTATCGTCCCGATTTCTCAATAATAATATTCCCAAATTCGAAAAATCCTCAATGAAATTTCCGAATGCCAAATTATCAAATTGCAAATTGCCCGGGGAATAAAAATCCCGCGAAATGTTTAATATGACCGAATTAAAAAAATTCTGAAAAAAAAATTCCGAACAGAAAATTGCCAAATTATAAAATATCCAAAACAGAAAATTTTCTTCCGATAATAAAATTTACGAATAATAATTTGCCGATAAATAAAAATACCGAATTGGAAAATTCCTAAATATTAAAATTTGCGAATAATAAAATTCTGGATTTTTTTTCACTATAACAGAATTACAAAATTCCCAAACAATAAAACTCCCAATAGTTTATAATATTATCCAATTTTTAAATCCCAGAGTAATAAAATCCCCGTCAGAAAATTTTTAAATCTTTAAATATCCGAACTATAAAACTCCCAAATTATGAAAATCCCGAATTTGAGTGATTAAATTTTTCTTTATCAACTTTATTTATTTATTTAAAAGACAAGAATCAAATATTTTTACTAAAACACAACATTTCTTATGCTTACAGTTGTTAAAATTGCCGCTTGAATTTTATTTTTTGGGAATTTTCAAATTCGGAATTTTTACAGTGTCGGAAATGTTATTTTTCGGGATTTTTCAGTGGTTCCTCTTGCAGTCATCGCAAATTATTTATAATAAAATTCTCAAATTTGAATATGCCGGAATAAATAAATTCTCAAATTCGAAAATTCTGAAATAATAAAATGCTGACATTTTTTTCAGTATTAAAAAATTGGAAAATTCCCGAATTATGAAATTCCCGATAGTTTATAATATTATCGAATTTTAAAATTGCCGAAAATAAAATAAAATATAAA
>NC_046660.1:21417312-21519918 GCF_010883055.1 Belonocnema kinseyi
AAAATAAAAATAAAATATTTTTATTGTAAAAATTAATCTTTATGCCAAAAGTTTCTAAAATTGCCGTTTGAATTTTATAATAAAATTTATAATAAAATTTTGGAATTAAACAATACCCCAATAATAAAATCCCTAAATAATAAAATACTGGAATTGCAAAATTACAGACTAATAAAATTCCTGAACATTTTTTAAATATCATACACTTTTGGGAATTTATTAGTTAGGAATTTTATGATTTGGTAATTTTCCAATTCGAGAATTTCATAATTTAGTAATTTTCCTATTCGAGAATTTTATTAATTGGGAATTTTTCAATTCGAGAATTTTATTTTTCGTGAATTTTATTATTCGATAATTTCACTGTTTCAGGAGTTTTATTATTTGGGGCTTTGCAGCCGTTCTGAATTCTGGATAATAATATTCTTGAATTGAAAAATTCCCGAATCATACAATTTCCGAAAGTTTAAAATACTAACGAATTAAACAATTTTCCACAGAAAATTGACCAATTATAAAATATTTGATCTAAAGATTTGTTGTAAATTTGATGTATTTATTAAAAATACAATAATCAAAAATTTGTATCAGAAACATTATTTTAAATGTTAAAACTTTCTAAAATTATGAAGTGAATTGAAAAAGACAAAAACTTTTGTTATTGTATTTTTAATAAATAAATAATTTTCAGTTATAAAAAAAATTTTGTTATTGTTTATATTCCGGAATTTCATTATTTGAGAATTTTCAAATTCGGTAACGTTATAAACTGTCAGAAATTTGATTAGCTTTTATTTTATTATTTGCTATAAAAATGAACTCTTTACCTGACGAAAGTGATACATTTTGTATTATTTTTACTTACTTATTATTATTTTACAAAATTTTGTATTATTTTGTATTAATTCTAAGACATATATTTGAATTTTTACTAAAGATTGATTGAAATACTTTCACTTAGTAAATCGAATAATTATCTGATATTACTTGGAAATTTGAAAGTTACTGCAGTTGAGTAATAAGTTATAAAAAAAATTTCGAACGTAATATGTAGTTATGCAAATTATTTAATTAGATTCCGACTTGCCTTTGGACACTTGCAACTATGTGTATTCATTTAATATCGCAATATTGCAAACAAGGGACATTATGAACAGAATTTTTATTACAATATTTCACTGAATGATTGAGGTAACAGGGGATAAGACGAGTGTACGTCGAACGTTCATGTCTGACTTTGACCTCCATTTCTACTTAACGTGAACTCAATTATTGCATTAAAAAAAATTCCAGTTTGTACGTCTTAAGTGGTTTAGGAATTATTGGTCAGACATCCATACTTTGTCTGATAATAGCGCCTTTTTTACTTTGTTAACCAGCATGATTATAAGAGTCCTGCAGCACGAACGAAATTTTGAATTGCATTTTAAAATTAATTTCATTTTGCCTGAAATTTTGAAAAAATGGTTTAGCATAAACAATTTGACGTAAAACCTTCGAGATTTTTTTTGATGATTTGCAAATATTTTGAAATTTTTCAAACTTTTGGCTCCACTTTCTTTAAAACAAAAGTAATTTTCATAATGGAAATTTTAGGAATCTAATCAAATTAAGCCCGTTGGATGTACATTTAGGTTGTTATTTATCTTTAAACAATTTTTGTTAAAAATTTCCGAGATCTTATATTTTGTTTCAAATTAAGGAAACTTGAAAAAATGTTACTTTCATCATTTACAATATTTATCAGTTTTTTCATAATAACTCATTTTTAAAAATAAAAAATTAGGTTAAATTTTCCCAGCAGTCTTAAGAACAAATTTTTATTTTCTGAAAGGCTTTCAAAATTATTTAAAAGCATATTTTTTCGGAATTTCCAGTGAACTACATTTTACTTTAATTTCTAAAAATGTTTTCAAAGCTTAGATTTTAATTAATAAAATTCAAGGAATTTTAGGAACTTAGATTATGCAAGGAATTCAGATTATGCAAGGGATCCAGAGAATTCAAGGGATTCAAAGAATTAAAAAATTCACAATAATCAAGGATATCGGAGAATTTGGAAAAATGAATAATTTTAGAGAATTTAGAAATTCATTGAATTTCAGAAATTTATAGATTTTCCGGAATTCAAAGAATTAATGGTATTCTGTGAATTCGAGGGATTCAGAAAATTTGAGGAAATCTTAAAATTCAAAGAAATCAGAGAATTAAACAAATTCAAGAAATTCACAATATTCGAGGATTTTAGTGAATTTAGAAAAATGGACGATTTTAGAGAATTCCAGAAATTCTGTGATTTTCAGGAGTTTAGAGAAATCAAGGAATTCTTTGAATTCAAGGGATTTATACAATTTAAGGGAATAATAATATTCAATGAAATCAAAGAATTGAAGGAATTCAGAGAATTCAACTTATTCAGAATATTCATGGATTTCAGGAAATGAACGATTGTCGATAATTTAGGAATTCAGTGAATATCAGTAATTCAGAAATTTTCAGAAATTCAGAGAATTCAAAGGATTCAAAGAATTCAAGATATTTAGAGAATTCAAGGGATTCCAGGAATTTTGAAAATTGGCCTCTTTTGTATAAAAATAAACTATTTAGTAGAAAATACAACTGCCTTGTAAAAATCGTTTTTTGTTTGTTGAAATTGAATTTATTGTAGTAAAAATTAAGCTATTTGATTTTTGTTAAAATTAATCTGTCTTAGTTCAAAAAATTACTATGGGTTAAAATTTATGCCATTAATTTACAATTTGTATTTTCAGTAGAAATTTCCTCTTCTAGTACAAAGATTCCTCTATTCGGTTAAAAATTTCTATACGCGGTTAAAAATTCATCTTTTTTAGTAGAAAATTCAGCTCTTTGGTAGAAATTTCAACTGTTTTGTGAACATTGGTTTTTTCATTAAAAATTAATTTTTTTTGTAGTAAAAACATTTGTAGATCAAATTTTTTGTAGAAAACTGTTTTTTTTTTAATTTGATAAAGATTTCATTTTTGGTTCAAAATTGATCTTTCTGATTAAAAAAATTCAACTATTTAGATAAAAATTTATGTGATTCATCATCCTTTGTGGTAGAAAATTTAACTATTTGGTAAAAAATGAACTATTTTGTGGAACATTTGATTTTTTTTAAATCAATTTTTTGTAATAAAAATTTAACTACTTGGTTACAAATTAATTTGATTTATCAAAAGTTTATCTTTTTTGGTGAAAAATTAATCTTCTAGCATAAAGATTCAACTACTCGATTGAAAATGATTTTTTTTTTAATTTATCTCTTTTGGGCATAAAATTTAACTATGTGAGAGGAAAATCTACCATTAAGTAGAACGATGTTTTTTTTTATTGAAATTTTTTTTTTTTTATAATTCAACTGTTTGGTTTAAAATTAATTTAATTTATTGAAAATTCGTCTTTTGCAGTGGATAATTATTCTTGCAGGTAACAGACTCGACTATTAGGTTGAAAGTTTATTTGTTTTTCTGAAAATTTGACTTTTTTTAGAAAAATCTACTATTTGGTAGAAAATTTCACTGGCTTTTAGAAAATTTCTTTTTCTGTCTAAAGTTAATTTATTAGAAAAAATTTGACCTATTGCGATTTTGATTGAAAATTGAAGTCTTTAGAATAAAAATTCAATTATTTCGTTAAAAATGTATGCAATTTATTTTAAAATATTTTTTGTAGAAAAATTACTTTATTGACTTAAGATTAAACTTATCGGTTCAAAATCGATTTATTCTGTCAGAAATTTGTCTGCTTTGCTACAAAATGTAACTGTTTGGTAGTACATGCATTTTTTACTTGAAAAATCAATAGCTTGTAATAAAAATTCAACTATATATTTGAAAATTCATGTAATTTACAGAAAATTCTTATTTTTCATTTATTCATTTGTTATAGAACAAATATTTATTTGTTAAAATTTTTTACTAGTCGAAATTTCGGTGGATTAAAATTGGTAATAATGTATTCAATAAACCCATGTAACGTGGAATTTACTATTACTATGAATAATATTAAAGAGCGAGATATCATGCGAAGATTTAAATTTTTTATATCATTTTAGATTTTAGTGAAGTTTGATATCGTGAAAAATATTATTCAATTGTTAATTAATTAATCAGTTTACAACATAAACAACAAAAAATGATTATTTTCATTGATACATTAAAATAATTTCTTCTATTATTTTTTATGCAAACTATAATTATTGATAAGATTTTTAACTAAATTCATAAAAGTTAGAATATACTTGTGAAAATTGAACTCAGATACTCATTTCGCATCACACAAACCTAAAAAAATTACATAATTGAAATAAAGGTATTTCAGAAATAAATAAACTTTTATCATACAAATTTATGTTACTTTATAACATTTTAAACTAATCCAAGAAAAATAAAAGTATTTTCGCAAATAATTTTGAAATCAGAATGCAGAGGCTCATTTCACATCGTAAAACTTTACAAACATAATTTAAATGAAATAGAGATATTGTAAACTTTCACAGACTTTTATTGTATAAGTTGTGACAAATATTAAATTACATGAACTTGATTAATTGAAATATGGTTTTTTCAATAGAAATAAAATTTTATTATGCAAATTATATCCAATATTCAATTATATAAAATTAAATAAATAATCACTTTATATCACCTAATTTGAAGACACTAAATTTTAATCTTTATTTAATTCAATATTTTGAAAAAAAATATTCAGCTTATAATCAACTACTTATTTCACAATATGAGAATCATTAATTATAACTTTCACTGAAGAATTCAAATTAATTTTACTTAATATGTTTTTTTTTGCAATTTTGAGCTTATATTTCTTAACACTTGATTGATTAGTAGCATTTTTTACTAATTCCAGAAATCTTAAGTTTTCATAGAATAAATTAACAGTTGATCAATTTAAAACATAAAAAATATTAAACAATCATTTTCATTAAATCACTCTAATAATTGTTACATTATATAAAAAAACTTGAACAACATTTTTAAGTGTAATTTATTCATAAACATTGTGGATGAATTAAAAAAAAATTGAAATTATTTATTTATAATGTTAAGAATTCAATTTAGATATTAATTTCATTTCACAGGCATGAGAGAAATCATAAAAATTCATAGAGGTATTCTAAAGAGAAAATAAACTTTTATTGTAAAAGGCATACCTAATATTAAATTACATTATCTGAAAGTAAGGAATCCATTCATGTTACTTAATTTAAATAATCTTAAATTTAATCTTTATGTGATTCAATATTGTTGTCAAAATTAATCGAATCAAAATTAATTAAATAGTTCACAACATAAAAAGCTTCAAGCTATTATTTTCATTGAAAAAATAAAATTATTTTCACTTTGATATATTTTAAAAAAATTTAATTTTAATTACTGGATATCTTTATCTCTTTTGAAATATCCTTAATGCGAATAATCAATTTATGTGAATTAATTGAAAAAAATTTACATTCAGTTTAAAAAAAAATCAATAAGTGAATAGTAAGTCAATAAGTTCATAATATGGAAAGCAGTAATAAATTATTTTCAATGAAACATCAAAATAATTTTTTCCCTAGATTTTTCTGAAAATTTGAAGAAGTGTTAATCTTTTAAAATAATTTCATTAAAACCTAAAACACATTGACATATAATTTTAAGGATGAAATTCAGATATTTATTTCAAAACATCGATGATACGTTTTAAATTATGAAATTGGAATAGGGAAAATTACCAATAGAAAATAAACTTTTATTATACAAATCATATCCCATATTAAATTAATTAAGCTCAAAGTAAATAATAAATTTATTTTCTTAGTTAAACAATATAAAGCTTTAATATTTATGTAATTTAATAATCTAAAAAAAAACAGCTAATAATATTTAAGCAATTAATAACATAAAAAGCATTAAATAACTTATTTTTATTTCATTATTTGAAACATTCAAATAATTTTTCTTTTACTTTTTTTTTTCTTTTTTTTCATTTTCATGAATTTAAGTAGTCGCACATTTTACAAATTGTACTATAATTTATTAATCATTTCCTTTTTAAGTAACAAATTATTCTTTTGGGCCGAAAATTCAACTTTTCGATTAAAAATTAATTTCCTTTTTTTTAAATTGGTCTTTGGTCTACAAAATTTATTTATTTAGCAGAAATAACCTTTTTTGTTTAAAAATAAATTTATTGTAGTATATTAGGAACTATTTCATTTTTGGTTAAAAATTCATCTTTTTCAGATTAAAAATTAAAAATTTGATTGAAAACTTATATGGTTATTTAAAAATTTGTATTTTTATTAGAAAATTTAAGTTCGTGGATCAAGACTCAAATGTTCGGTTAAAAATTTATTTATTTTGTTGAAAATTGACTTCTTTATGTAGAAAATTGAACTATTTAACAGAAAATTTGACTGTTTCGTAGAAAATTCGTGTTTTTTATTGAAAATTATATTTTCTTAAATAATAGCACATCTATTTTGTTGAAAATTTAACTGTATAGTTAAAATTTTAGCTGGTTAGCTAAAAATTGCACCATTAATTCGAATCTTTAACTTTATTATAAAAGGGCCGTCTTTTTGGCTTGAAAATTTAATATTTTTGATGAAATCTTTTTTCTTCATTGACTGAAAAATCGTTCTTGGTTAATAATCCAACTCTTGTTGAAAATCCGTCTGTTTTGGTTCAATTTATAAGGTTTTCGATTTAAAAAATATATTTCCTGAGTTAATAAATCAATTTTTCCGGACAACTAGGAATAGCTATTAATAAATAATAATAATAATAATAATAATAATAATAATAATAATAATAATAACTAAAATTGGTTGTAAAAAGCTAATATTTAATAAATAATGAATCATAATTAGATTGCTCCCATTTGCAGTAAATTTCAAAGCCTTTATAATCAAAGTTAATTGCATTAGCACATCGTATAATGGGTCACCCAAGGCTCATTATTCACCCGGATGGGATAAAGTGCGTGCGGAATAAAAAAAACTATTTACTGTTCAAGTCTTTTAAATTCACAATGAGAATTTAGAAGTAAAGGGATAAACTAGTCCAAGTAAAGGTGGGTCGGAAGAGGGCTTGGGGGGGGGGGGGGTAAAAAGCACTCCCAACAGTGGAGCTGACGATAGCGTAGGATTTACTTTTACTACCTCATTAATGTTACACTTTTTATTACTGGGCCATTTGGATCCCTCCGCCTCTGCACATTGGCCTTCGCAA
This sequence comes from Belonocnema kinseyi, assembly GCF_010883055.1. Taxonomy (NCBI): domain Eukaryota; kingdom Metazoa; phylum Arthropoda; class Insecta; order Hymenoptera; family Cynipidae; genus Belonocnema; species Belonocnema kinseyi. The sequence continues at coordinate 21,424,572 of NC_046660.1, forward strand.
TCCGGATAAAGCCACCCGTTACTGAGGTTTACGATCGAAAAAATAGCGCCTTTCTCCATTTTGACTATCGCAATTTTGAGCGACTCGATGCGCTTTTACGATGGAGTGTTAAAGAGAAACCCCCATCACGTATGAGAAAATGTTTAAAAATGATGTTACTGTGTGGCAATTATGAAAGAAAGCGAGCAAATCAAATAAAGTTTTAAAACCTTCTTGTTGAAGAATATGATCAACAATTATCCAGAAATTATGAAACATTTTAGAAGCACCTAAATTTGAATAGAAATAGTTAAAATTTCAACTAAGCCAATTAGTTTTCTGCAGAAAATAAACTTGGAATAAAACACATAAATTAAAAAAAAAAATTTTATTTTTTTCAACATGATAGTTAAATTCTTAAATGAAAAGTTAAATTTTCATCCAAAAAGCTGAATTGCATACTACTTTAACTAAGTTGATAAATCACAAAAAAAATGTTAACAAAGTAGTTCCACTTTCAACCAGAAAAGTTGAAAAAAATCGTTAAGATTCTTTGAAATTGCTTTAAATTTTTTAAATTAATTGAAAATTCCTTAAATGTTTTAAAACATCCTAAAATATTTAATATCCTTTAAAATCTCTTGAAATTTTTTTAAGCTTTTGAAAATATCTCGCAATTTTTAAAATATCCTAAAATGTTTCAAATCCTTTAAAATGTTGTACTAATTTATTGAAATCATTAGAAAAGTCTTTGGAATCTATTAAAATATTCTAAAATATATCAAATCCTTTGACATCTCATATTATATTACTGCATTTAATTGAAAATTCCTTGGAACCTTTCAAAATAGTGTCAAATATTTCGAAACCTTCAAAACTTTTTTAAACACCTTGACACCTTTTGAAGATTTCTCAAGTAATTTGAAATTATTTTAAATAACTCTGCTAAAATGGTTAAAATTCTTTAAAATTCCTTTAAATTATAAAAATAAATTGAAAAATCATTAACATCTCCTTCAACAGCCTCCAAAATTTAAAATCTTTTAAAATCTCATGTTAAATTACCTTAATCAATTGAAAATTAATTTTAACATTTTAAAATACTCTTAAATACTGCAACACCTCCAAAATATTTGGACATACCTTGACCTTTTTTTAAAAATATTTTTATAGTATTGCTTTAAAATTCTTTGTAATTCCTTAAAATTCTAAAAATAAGATGAAAATTCCTTGAGATCTTTGAAAACATCCTCAAATGTTTAAAATCCTTTAAAATCTTTTAAAATCGCTTGCAATTTTTTTAAACTTTTGAAAATTCCTTGAAATCTCGAAATATTTCAAATCCTTTAAAATCTCATTCGAAATTATTGAAATCAGTTAAAAATTCCTCTGAATCTGTTCAAATATCCTCAAATATATCAAATCCTTTAAAATATCACATTAAATTAATTTAATCAATTTAAAATTTCTTTGAATCATTTAAAATTCTCTTAAATTTTTCAAATCTTTTGAAATATCTAAAACATTTTTCTAATATTTCTAAAGTACTTTGGATTTTCTTTTAATAATCCTTCCAAAATTTGTTAATTCTCTGAAATCCCTGTGAATTATAAAAATAAATTGAAAATTCTTTGTGATCTTCTAAAACATCCTTAAATTTTTTAAATTCCTAAAAATCTTTTGATATTTCTTGAAATTTTTTAAAGCTCTTAAGAATTCTTTGAAATTTTAAAAATTCCCTGAAATATTTCAAATCTTTGAAAACATCCGAAAATGTTTAAAATCCTTTGAATTTTTCTAAAATCTCTCGAAATATTTTTAAAATCTTGAAAGTTCCTTGAAACGCTGAAATATATCAAATCCTTTAAAATCTCATATTAAATTACTTTACTCAATTTAAAATTCCTTTGAATCATTTACATGTCGCTTAAATTTTTCAAATCTTTTGAAATACCTAAAATATTTGTTAATATTTCTAAAGTACTTTGGATTTTTTCAAAATAATCCTACCAAAATTTCTTAATTCTTTGAAGTTGCTGTGAATTATAAAAATAAATTGAAAATTCCTTGACATATTTTAAAAAACCATTAAAGCTTTTAAATTCCTAAAAATCTTTTAATATTTCTTGAAATTTTTTAAGGCTCTTGAGAATTCCTTGAAATTTTAAAAATACCCTGAAATATTTCAAATCTTTTAAAACATCCTCAAATATTAAAAATCCTTGAAAATCTCTTAAAATCTCTTAAAATTTTGTAAAGCTTCAGATTGAAATTTACAAAAGAGAACAATTTCAAAACGTTACATACTGAAATGCTTGTAGATTAGAGTTTTGAAAATGGGATCAATAAAAATTCAAAGTTTTCGAAATTTAATATTGAAAAATTTTTAACTATGAAATGTAAATAATTTTCAACTCGATGGGATTCAAGTCTATAAAATTTGAATTGTAAACTTGAAAGCTTATTCAAAAAAATTAGTAATCATAAATAAATTGAAGGCGTTCGACATTTAAAAGTATGTTTTTCAAAAAAAGATATATAATTTCATAATTATATACAAAAATTGTTTTAGAAGAAGTTAAACTTTAACTCAAGTAATTTCTATTAAAACTTTAATTTAATAGTTTAACTAATCTACAAAAAGTTAAATTTTTAATGTTTTAAAATTTTTCTGTTTTCTAAATTTCAGTCTGAAATAATTCCATTTACAGATTGTCCAATTGTAAAATACATTTCAATTTATTTGCGATTATTAATTTTTTATAAATGAACTTCCTAGTTTACAATTAAAAATTTAAAGACTTGAATCCCATCGATTTGAAAAGTATTCTTTTTGAATAGTTGAAAATTTTTGAAACTTCAATTTCGAAAGCTTTGAATTTTTATTGATCTCATTTTCAAAACTCTAATTTACAATAATTTCAATATTTAACGTTTTGAAAATTTTGTGTTTCATAAATTTCAATCTGAAGCTTTAAAAAAAATTTCAAGAGATTTGAAAAGATTTTTAAGGATTTTAAATATTTGAGGATTCTTCAAAAGATGTGAAGGAATTTCTAATTGATTCTTTTTTGATTTACAGGAATTTCAAAGAATTACAAAAATGTCCGAAGGGTTATTTTTAAAAATCCCAAAGTAATTTACAAATCTTAAAAAAAAATCTAGGTATTTTAAAAGATTTTAAAGGATTTGAAAAATTTGAGAGAAATTACTTTCCGAACAACCCAGGTTTTTTACAAAAATCCTTTAAAAAGTATTAATATTTTTAAATAAATAATTTTATTATTTGTTTCACTAAAAGAATTTGTCACATTTACTAAGCTTTAAAATTCTTCATTTAAATTAAGAGCTTTGAGATTGAAAAGATTTCAAACCTTCAGTCCATCAAAATTGAGTACTTGTAAAATTCGAGCCTTTAAAAGTAAAAAAATTAGGTCATTTTATAAACAATTTAATAAATTTTATCAAATTAATTTTTAAATATAGATACTTTTAATATATTCTATTTAAAATTTCTAATTTTTTCAACTTTTTCTCTGCTTATGTTGCAGTAGAAAGTGATAGTTCCATCCAGCCACAGTATAATTGCATCTAATTTCAATTTCTGTTTTTGTTAATTAAATTTTTTAAAAGATTGTTAAAAAATGAAGAGATAGAATTTTAACTTTAAAATTAGAGTGTTGTAGTTGCAGTGGAAAGAGATGGTTCTGGGCGGCCAAACTCTACTGCATTCTTATCTTAATTTCTACTTTTAGTAATTAATTTTTTTTAATATTTCAGTAATTAAAAATGAAGGTTGTTATTTTTTCAAATGAATTTAATAATGGTTGTACGTTGGAGATAGGATTTTAACTGTAAAATTAGAGTCATAGTCGAAGTAGAAAGGGATACTTCTGTTCAGCCACACTCTACTGCATTCTGCTTGTAATTTCTGTTTTTAGTAATTATTTTTTTTAAGTATTTAAGGAATGCAAAATAGAGGTTGTTATTTTTAAAATGAATTTATTAATAATTTTACGTTGGTATCTAAAAATTCAAATAAATATTAAATGAAACGAGAAATACTTTAAACTCATAATATAGTAACTCGTAAACTTATTTTCGGCCCTAGGGCTGGTTTCTTCTTTCCACGTCACATATACGATTTCTGGTAAAATACTTAACAAAATGTTGGAAAATAAACCACTTTTTTTAATAGAGCAATTAATGCGCGCGTGGCGCGCACAATGTTCTGCTTAAAAATAATGCATGTATTAAAGTGTTGTAGTCGCAGTAGAAAGGGATAGTTCTGGTTAGCCACGCTCTACTGCATTCTTATCTCAATTTCTGCTTTCAATAAATGAATTTTTCAAATATTTAATTAATTTAAACTAAAGGGCGTAAATTTTTCAATTAATTTCATCCTGATTATATGCCGGTAGGTACACATTTTAATATATATTTAATTAAACAAGAAATACTTTTAAACTCATAATACAGAAACTCGTAAACTCATTTTCGGCTCTAAGGTTTTCTTCTTCTTTAATGAATTTTCTAATTAATGTACGTTGGTAAAAAGAAATTTTATTAAATGGAAGGTTCTGATAAGCCACAAAATATGTCTTCAAGATAAATGAGTTTTAACAAAAGAGAATTAACAATCACTTAATTATAGTTGTGGATTCTTTTATCGTGAATTATTATTTATTATATATTACATATTACAGTAGGGCGTACCGAAAAAAAGTTGTTTGCTCGAAGTTCTAGTAGCAATAGAAACTTTTTTTTGGTAGTCAAAAACAAACCTCTAAAGTTTCATAACAAAAAATTCCTTCGGTTTCGGCATCGCGGATGTAAATAAAAATCTCAAAAAAAAACAAGCACTTCTTTGAATTTATACAGCAATACATTTTTTGTTGAGATTTAAATTATCAATAAAAATAGTTCAAAGCAAGTTAATTTATACCTGCGCTCGATATTATATTTATCTTGTTCTGCGCGCTTGCTATTTGTACTTTTCCCAAATTTATTGAAAGAAACTTTAAAATTCACGATAAAAGAATCCACAACTATAATTAAGTGATTGTTAATTCTCTTTTGTTAAAACTCATTCGGCTTGAAGACATATTTTCTTATCACCGAGGCCTGGAATATCTTATTCAGATATAATAAAAAAGTGCACTTCGCATAAAACAACTATTTTTTATTATTGGCATTGTTTACGATTAAAACACAAACTCCTGTCATACCAAAAAAGAATTCATGTCAAATTAACTAATTTTTTAAATCATTTTTTTCTATACCAGGTGTCGTTTGTCCAAAAATGTAATTCTTAAATTCAATCTTTTGTTTACAATGAAAGCAAAAACTACTTATCCGATTAAAAAGTGGTCGCCAACGAAATGGTAAATCTTTTTTTTAATGCACATTTTTCGTTTATTGATTTTTTTAATACCTTGCACACTTTTTCAAAAAAAAATTTTATTTTGAATGTTATTTTTCACGATTAAAAACAACCACGGTACCTATAAAAAAAAGATTGAAAATAAATGTGTAGTTCTTCCGTGGGTAAATAAATTTTGTCTAGTTTTTTTTTAGCACGTATCGTTAGTCCAAAGATTTAATTTTTTATTTTTAATACTGTTTTTTATAAATAAATTAAAAACTGCGAGTCATATTAAAAAGTCATTAAAAGCAAATTTACTGGTCTGTTCGATTGAACAATTTTCGTTAACTAATATTTTTCGTATCTTGTATAGTATATAGTTTAGGTACAAATCTTAATTTTTGTAAATTTTGCAAGTGCTAGAACTCCGGTAATTTATGTTTAATTGAAAAAAGTAAAATTTTTTGAAAATACTTCATTCCACTTCATATATCAGATTTTTTGTAAAATCGTTACACATCACAGGTCGGCAAATACAAATGCCTTCACAGCAATAAAAGATACTGGGATATCCCATTCGATATCATTTATCCCCCGGGTTATCCCCAGGATATCCAGGATTTCTAAGAGACGATTCAGGGATATTTATATGTCTGAAGTGGGATATTAGCATCTTTATATATCCTACGTTCAGTTAGTAGGTCAAAGTTGTTTATCATAGTTGTAAACCGAAGGAGTTTTAACGAAAGAGAATTCACAATCAATGAATGCCAGTTGCACAATCACCGATTACGTAGCGCGAGGTAAATAGATTATCAAACACAATGAAAATAGAATAATTTCGTTTTCGGACAGGAAAATTTAGGAGATATTACAAAAAAATAGAAAATCAGAACTGCAAGAACAAATTTCGTTATGTCCAAATAAATCAGGAGTGTTGTAAGTAAAAAATTTGATTTTGCGAGTTTTTGGCGTTCATTATTATTTCTTCGCAGCAATTTTTCTTAGAATAACAAACATGATTGTTAAAATAATTTTATAATTTTCATAATAATATCTTCTTTTAATAATACCAGAAAAATGTAGTTTCTTCTGAAATATTCAACATTTTGTCAAATTTTCACTCAGAGTGAGGTGATAATTGATGCAGTTATCTAACCTAATTATTCAAACAAACTGTTATTGTTTACGACTATCTTGTCCTATATTAATTCTAGATATAGGGGATACATTATGATATTTTGTATTTTTGTATACTTTTCACTTAGTGACTCAATACTTAATATAAAATAACTATCATAATTGTTTAAATAAATTAAAACTATTTTCTCCGCGGAAAGATCACAAAGAACGCGAAAAACTCGCAAAGCCAAATTTATTTCTCATGTTCTTTTTAGTGATTGTGTATTCTCTTTTGTTAAAGCTCCTTCGGCTTCTAAGACTTATTATTTATGATGATGACTTTCATATTTTTTCCTTATTTTGCGCTAATTTTTATTTTCAACTTTCCTGAAAAATATTTTAACATTTCAATAAATTTATATTGTTACAATTCATAATCTAAATTTTTATCACAGCACACGTGTTTTAATTTTCTTTTTTTTTTTTTTTAATAAAAAAGTTTGTATCCTATTAAAACCTATTTTTTATTATGCATTTTATTGCGACTTGGGTCGCTTTCCCTAAAAAATTTATTTATTTATTTTAAATGTATTTTTATAACACACGTTTATAACAAAATTGTAGATATTTTTGATTTATTGATATTTCATTATTATTGTTTACGATAAAATCCAAAACTACTGTGCTATAAAAAAAGTACTCATAACAGCTTAACTAATTTCTTTTACAATTTTTTTCCATAGCAGATGTTTTTTGTTTGAAAATGTAATTCTTTAATTTCATATTTTTTGATAATTAAAACAAAAAATATGCGTTTGATCAAAAAGTGATCGCTAACAACTTTTCAGATCTTTTTTTATCCACATTTTTTTAGTCATATTTTTCCAAACATTGCGTCGTTTTTCCAAATATTTAATGTTCTAATAATGATTATTATTTTTCGCAATTAAAAAAAACTACACATCCTATCAAAAAATGATTAAAAATGAATTTGATGCTCCTTCTTGGTTAAATAAATTTTCTCTTGTTTTTTTAGCATCTATCTTTGATCCAAAAATTCAATTTTTTTATTTTTATAACTGTTTTTTTACAAATAAATCAAAAACTAAGCGTTCTTTTAAAAGGAGTTTATTAAAGAATTTTTTAATCTTTTTTGATTACACAATTTTTTCTATTCATCTTTTAATGTATCTTGTATATTTTTTCCGCAAAATTAAATTTTTAATTTTTAATTATTTTTCTGTGCAATCGAAATTTATAATACGATCAAAAAATGATTGACAACAAATTTGTAGATATTTTTTTAATGCACGTTTTTGGTTTAATAATACTTTTTTGTACATTAAGTGGTTTTTACAAAAATGTAATTTTTTATTGTTAGTGTTATTTTTCACGATTAAAACAAAAACTACGTTTTGTATACAAAAATGACGCATAAGAAATTTGTAGCTCTTTTTGGTATAAATAAATTTTGTTAAGTTTTTTTTGTAGTATGTGTCATTTGTCCAAAAATTCAATTTTTTTATTTTTAATGCGGTTTTACAAATAAATAAATAACTAAGGGTCGTAATAATAAGTAATTCGTAACGAAACTTTGTATCTTCTTGATTGCACAATTTTTGCCAAATAATATTTTTCGTATCTTGTATGGTGTCACCCCAAAATTAAATTTTTCATCATTTTTCTGCGTGACCAAAATATGAATTTTCGATTAAAAAAAAATTGTTAAGCTATTATGACAATCTTTTAAGTCGCACAAAAAGCAGTGCTATTCTTTTTTCACTTATATCATCAGAGTATAACAGACATTCTTGACGTCTTTTCGGGCAATATGAAACTATGAATGAAAAATGCTTAAAATAAAATTTTTGCTGAAAAAGATCGTCTTGTCTTCTCTACTGAAAATCAAGCCACATGAATTCTGATTTTCGGTTGGGTGCTTTCCCCTTAAGCTACTCAAGAGATTAATTGATTTACTATAGTAGCTTCAGGGAAAAGTACTTGACCGGCAATCGGAAGTACTGCGGTTCAATTCTCAGCGGAATTTTAAAATTTGCAATTTTACTTTGAAATTTAAAAAAAAAACAGCGAGTGGGGGGATGTAACACAAATCTAATACCTTCTATGATAAGAATGTAAAAAAAATTTAAACCACCCTAATGTCCCATATTCGGTGTCGCAACATCTCGGCGTTTTCAATTCGATAAAATATAAATTTTGGCTCGCGAAGAGTAACCTCCTGCCCCACGTCGGGGAATATAAAGATATTGCGGTCATGTCCCTCCATCTGCGTCACATATCTCAGGGGTTGCCGCTCACTTCGGGAGAATAAAGAGGCGCTTCCAGGATCACCACTTCGCTACATCGCTTCCAGGACCCACGGGAGATGACCATATGGTTGCTGGAGTGAAATCCGACAGAAGTTCACCTACATTACTCGGATATCGGATAATTTTCTTTGTTTCGAATTTTCACCCCTAACCTACTTACAAATAAGACCTATTTATATTTAAATATGTATCTCTATTTAGAAGGATAAGAAAAAAACACGCGCGCTCCCCACGCGATTATTATTTCTTTTGTCTACCATTTTTAACGTTGAAAGAAAAATTAAAAATCAATTTTAAAAAATCTATAACTCTTTAAAGGAATCTGCATTATCATCAGAGATAGTTACTTATAGTAACTTATTTTTTATTTTTTTAAATTACTTTTTTTCTGAAATAAGATCTACTCTCGCCGCTTTACTGGGAATCAAACGACAAGAATTCCAATCGCCAGTCTGGTACTTTCCCATTAAGCTTTTAGAGAAATTGAGGAAAGACTTTTTTTCAGAAATACACGATATCTCCAGCGAGGAGTTACATTTTATGGTACGAGTAATTTAAAGGAATCTGTATTATCTTCAGAGATAGTTACCGTCAATCAGTGTATATATCTTTTTCACCACCGGTAAAATAATAATCAACCTGTTGATCAAGTTCACTCTTTAAATAAGAGAAAATACTCAAAGCCATTAGAGACTAGATGGAAAATATATATTGAATTTTTTTTTAACTTACATTTTTCCTTAGAAAAGATCTCTCATAGCTCTACTGGGAATCGAATTACAAAAGTTTCGATTGCCGGTCGAGTGCTTTCCCATTAAGCTATTAGAGAGATAAAAGGAGAATCTTCTTTCAGAAATACACGCTATCTTAAGCCAAGTGTTACATTTTATGATACAAGTAATTTAAAGGAAAGTGGTACGACGAGAGTAGATTTTTATTGAAAAAAGTTTAATTTCAAAATTGAAAGAAAAATATTTTCCATCTAGTCTGTAATGAAGTTAAGTATTCTCTGTTAGTTAGAGAGTTATCTGGATCGATAGAATGATTTATATTTTCAGAGTGGTAAAAAAGATATATATACTGACTGATGGTAACTGTCTCTGATGATAATACAGATTCCTTTAAATTACAGTTATCATAAAATGTAACACATGCCTTACGATAGAGTGTATTTCTTAAAATAATATTTTTCTTTCAAACTCTCTTATAGCTTAATGGGAAAGCACCCGACCGGAAATCGATAGTTCTGCGGTTCGATATCCAGTAGAGCGACGAGAGCAGATCGTTCGTAAATTAATTATAAAAAAAAAAGAAAAAATAATGCAATTTACAATAATATTTTCAACATCGTGATATTTGTTATTTTTCTTAACAGACATTTTGATAAAAAAATTCTCAATAAATTGTTTAAAAAAGTAATTTATGTGTTTGTTATAAATATTTTTTTTGACAAAATCTAAAATTGTTATTTTGAAATACAAGACAGGAGTGTCTTTCACTAAAATTATTTTTAAAAAACTAGAAATAATTGAAATACTGAATATGAATCAATGACTAAGAATTTTCGTATAAAATTGACAAAAAAAATTCTTGAACAGTTGTAAACCGTCTTTGGGCTCTAATTTTCCCAATGTTTTCAATTTTTGATTAAAATAACCGACTTCTAAGAAATTAAAACTAATTTTTTACAAAATAAGACATTATTTTCAAACTGTAATAACTTTTTTTAATACAAATTTTTGGTGTAAAGTGATAACGTAGACTGAAAAAAAAGTTTATCTATAAAATCCAACGATTTGTTTTGAAAATGTCACCGACAAATCCAAAAATTGTAAATGTTTGAAAATAAAAAAGTATTTAGTCCTTGAAAACAAATAATTTTAAAAATATATATGCACAATTCCAAAGAAAAACGAAAAAATAACCTAAGTTTGTTGAAAAATGGTAAAACTTGTTAAAACCCAATTTTTTGAAGTCGCTCAAAAGCACTGATTTAGAGTATAAAATTAGGAAATTAAAAATGATTGATAACTTGTGAATCTTCTTTGAACTCTAATTTTGTTTAATGTGTTCATTTTAGTTTTAAATAAATGATCTTTTCAGACAAAAATGTTGTTAACCTTACATTCTTCAAAAAGCTTGTTCAAACTGTTATAACTTTTCTTAAGTATCACTTTTTTGTTTAAAACGCTAATGCAACATAAAATTATTTTTAAAACTGAGTTTTTAAAATACAATAATTTTTGTTTAAAAATGTCAAATTCTGGTAGAAAAACACTAACAAAACCAAAAAGGCAAATATTCAATGAACGAAGACAATTTATTCTGTAAAAACTAATAATTTTTTAGTATAAATTCCCATTTCCCATGAAAAATGCCAAAATAGCCTAAAATTTTAAACTTGTAAAACTTTTTGAAATCCAATGATTTTTTCCGCTAAAAAGCACCGAATTCCGGTATGAAATCAACGAAAGAAAAAATTATTACACAATTTAGAATCTTCTTCAAACTCTGATGTTTCTAATGTTTTTAATTTTTCTTTGAAATAGCCGATTTTCGGAAAATAAAATTTTAACCTTGAATTGTTCGTAGATAAAAAAAATCTTGTTGAAACTCTAATAAGTTTGGTTAAAAAACCATTTTTTATGTGTAAAACGCTAACAAAGACGAAAAATGGAAATGTTTACCAAATGTTTAAGCCTCAATATATAATATTTTTCAAATATAATTTCCCATTTTCGAAGAAAAACACTAACATAATCTAAAACTTTTGAAAAATTTCAATCTTCTTTAAAATTTAATTTTTTTTTCGTTTTTTTAAGTAAAAGTACTGATTTCGGTTATAGCACACTAGCAAAGAAAGAATTATTGAAAAGTTATAAATATACTTTTAAATTTGAATTTTCATTAAAATAAGCGATCTTATATAAAAAGAGTAAGTTTAAACTTAATAACTTCAAAAATATAATTTTTTGCAAACCGTCATAATTGAAATTGTTCCAGAATTGTTTAAATTTTGTGAATTTTGGAAAGCTGATAGTTTTTGTTTAAAAATATAAATTTTCGGTTGAGAAAAACGCTAAAAAACAAGAAAATGCACATTTTTTGGATATTTTTTTATTTTTCAAAAACTGTTCTTTTTGTTATTTATTTTCTTTTTCTTGTAATTGAAAATTAAGTGTTTTTCTGTAATATAATATAATATTAAAAATAAATAATAATAACATATAATGACAAATTAGAAGTTCGTCTTATGGTCAGAAAAAAACTTCCTTACTGGCAAAAAGAATATTTTTCGAAAAATTATCACTTTATGGATTTATTATTATTTTTTAAAATATTTTATCATATTAAACTGTTATATCGTATATTACTTGTCGCGACAAAGTTGCTATACTAGCAAATTTTATTCGACTTAAAACTAGATCGGGTGACTGCAGCCCGACGTACAGGGTTAGCTGGCGCTTTGCATTTTTAGAGGCGCAGAAGGAAGCTCAATTTTCAATTGCAAAAAAACAACAGCAAGAACATTTAAAAAAAAAAATAGATTTGCTACTGTAAATAAAATTCCCATTAGATTATGTGGTTCAAATATTAGATTAAACAATTTATTTTCATAGACATACTATTTCTATGGTGAAAACTCGAGCGTTTCAACCCCCTTAAGGATATTTAAAAAGTACACAAAAGACACTTTGGCCTGAATTTAGAGAAAATTTCAGACGAAGGCGGAAAGTTTTGTATGCTCGACCATGTTTTCAAACCCTGCTTGATGTATTTGGTTTTCCCTAAAACCCAGCAAGGCGCGTTATTTGAATAAGCTAGCGCCAGACTTAACGTACCAGAACCAATCCACCCGTCGCGTCGTGATCCTGCAACTATATATCATTGTGCTTCCTCTAGAAGTATTCTTATCTCCCTTCCACTTCCGTTGAATCTTTAAGCAAGTATTATTGACTAGTACGTCCTGAGTTTAAAGAAAAATGCATCAGAGGATTCTTTAAGCAATAAAGAAAATAATAATGAAGTTCAAATTATTTTTAAAAATTGAATCAAAGTATGCAAATAAAGTCTGGAAAAAAAGATTTTGTAGCCTATTAAGGCGTTTATTAAGTTCTTTATTTCACTCTTTTAATATTCTTACGCCCCTACTTTACTTCCTTATTAGTTCTTTCTCTTACTTCCCCTAATACTCTTCTATTACTTTTCCCTATAATTCCACCCCCTCCATATTTTTCTCATTCCTGTACTTCTGCTCTTCTCACTTTCTCTGACAGCTCTTACCTCACTTCTTCTATGACCCCTTATCTCATTTCCTCTTATTCACCTCCTCAACCTTTCACCCAAGACTCTTCAACTTAACCACCCTCACTGACCTGGCCCTGATTTTTCACTTTCCTTCTCTTGCTACCCTTTACTTCTCGTTCATCTACCAATTTTCCCCTGATTTCCCCTCATTTCAATTTTAAACCCACAATCTCCTTCAATATTCAACCACCCTTACTTATCTGTACATACTTTTTCAAGTTCAGTTTTCTTCCCTTACTAGCCTACACTTCTCATACTTCTCCTACTTGTTCTAATAACCCTTCTCGCACTTTCCCTTATTTAATTTCTTTAACCCACCCTTTTCTTAAATACTTGAACACCCTCAACTACCTGCTTCTAATTGTTCCAATTCACGTTCCTTTCGTTACGACACTGTATTTACTATACTTTCCCTATTTTTTATAATGTCTTGTATCTTACTTTTCCTATTAATACTTTCCATGTTTCCCCTTATTTCCTTCATCAACCCACCTTTTCCTTTAATGCTTAACCACCCTCACCTTCTTGCTTCTGTTTTTTCAAATTCACTTTCCTTCCCTTACTAACCTACACTTCCTCACTTTTCCTGATACCCGTTCTCTTACTTCCCCTGCAAGCCCTTCTCTTACTTTCCCTTATTTCAATTCTCAACCCACCATTCCCTTCAGTACTCACCACCATCACTTATCTTTACATACTTTTCCAAATTAAGTTTCATTTCCGTACTACCCTAGACTTCTCAGACATCCTCTGCTTGTTCTAATACCACTTCTCTCATATCCCCTTTTCCCTTCTTTAATCCACCCTTTTCCTCAATACTTGAGCATCCTCACCTACCTGCTCCTACTTTTTCCAATTCACTTTCCTTTCCTTACTACACTACATTTCCTATACTTTCCTCACTGTTCCTAATACTCATTCCTCACCCACACTTACCTTTCCCCACTTTTTCAAATTCACTTTCCTTCCCTTATTACCTTCCACTTTTAATACATTCCCCAACTTCTCTGATGCCTTTCCCCTAATTTTGCTTTCTCATTGGTGCAATACGATAATGAACAATTTTTTATGAATTTCGGACGATTTTGAAGGATTTTTTAGAACTTATAGGATTTTAGGATATTTAACAAAATTCCAAGGAATATTAGAGCATTTTTAAGATATTCTGACATTTCGAAGGATCTTCATGGAATTAAAATTCCTTGTTTGGATTGTATTTTTATCTCCTGGATTAATAAATTCACTTTTCTATCTTTGAAAATTAATCTTCTGCGTTAAAAAATCATCTTTTGGGTGGATAAGTTGTTGAGCGATGTTTTGTGATATTTTTTTTTTTTTATCAAGATTGTAACCATTTCCTTTTTGGTTGAAAACTAACATTTTTATTGAAAATTTGTCTTTTCTATATGAAAATTCATGTAGTTTGTTAAAAATTATTCTTTTCTGGACGAAAATTAATATGCTTGATTAAGAATTTATGCTGTAAAAAAATTGAATTATTTTGTTGAAAATTAATTTTCTTCTGAATTAACCAATTTCTACTAAAATTTAACTTTTTCGTAAAAAATTAGGTAAGAAAAAATCTTATTTTCTAATTAAAAATTTCACCGCTTTGTGAATCATTCATCTATTGGGCTTTAAAAATAAGCATCTTTGTTGAAAAATCGTGTTTTTGGTAGAAAACTGATCTTCTTGATTGAAAATTTATATTTTTTGTTGAGCATTTAACCGCTCTCTTAGAAATTAATATTCTTTAACCTTTGATTCAAAAAATCATCTTTTGGATTGAACACTTTTGTTGAAAATTAGGTTTTCAAACATTTATCGTATTAGTCAAACATTCATCTCTTATGTCAAAAATTTAAATACTTTGTTAAAAATTCTTTTTTTTCGGTCCATAATTAATTTGTTTAACTAACAGTGTAACTTTTTCACTTTTAGTTGAAAGTTGATATTGTATTAAAAGTTAATCTTCTTAATTAAAACTTCATTATATTTTGTTTAAAAACTCAAATTTTTGGATTCAAATTAATCTGTTCCGATTAAAGATTCAACAATTTTGTAGTCTGTTATGGCAATTTTACTTTTTCGTTAAAAAATTCGATTTTCCGGTGAAAATTTCAACCGTTTTATTTTAATAATTTAGGGTATATAAAAAGACATTTTATTGTATTTTATTGTATTGAAAAAAATTAACAAAGGCTTTAAAAAGCTTCCATAGATTTGAAACAATCTGGTTATTTTATGAGATTTTAAAGGATATGAAATATTTTAGAGTATTGTAAATAATTTTAAATTATTCACAAGTATTTTAACAATATTTTAGTACTTTTAGCGGATATTGAGACCTTTCAAATATTTTAAGACATTTTAGGGGATTTCAAGAAATTTTTAAGACCTTTTGAAATTTTTAATAATTTAGGATATTTTGAAAGATTTTCAAGGGTATACAATATTTTATAATATTTCAAGGTTTTTGAAGTATTCAATATATTTTAGGAATTTAAACAGTTTGAAAACATTTTCAATATTTTAAAGCATTTTAAGAGATTGCAAGAAATTTCTAGAAGCTTTTAAACAATTGTATCGATTTAAAATACTTTAGGGCAATTTAAAAGATTGCGATGAATTTTTGAAATATTTGAAAAATATAAAGGAAATGCCAGTTATTTAAATAATTGTTAGGCAATGAAAAAAATGCATTAATATATTGAAAATTTAACGCAATTTTTAATATATTCGAAGATTTCAAGGCAAATTACAAAATGACAAGAAATTTTCCAGATAATTTTAAGAAAACGAAAAAATATAAAGGGATTTTCTTGATTTGAAAATAATTAAATTAATTCAATTAATTTGTAGGTACTGTAAAAAATTGTAAAAAATTTTCTACACATTTCAAAAAATTAAAAATTTTAATTATTTTGTTTAGTACATTGTAATAAATTTTTGTGTTACTCTAACCTATTGCAAATTATTGATACATAGGTGTTCATACTGACTTAAACTCTTATTGAGTCAATTTGAAGATTTGAGAAAAATTTTATATCAGGAAAATTAGGAAAAAAGTATTGCTTATTTAAATGCTAGATAAAAAATTTTTAGTTGAGAAAAATTAATTTTCAAACAACAAAATAATTTTTTAAACCAAAATAGAAATTTTCTACCAGTTAAATTGAATAAAAAGCGAAAAATTATTAACAAAATTGGTGAATTCATAACCAATAAAATGAGCTTTAAAAAAAGAAGAATAATTTTCTATAAAAAAAGACGAATTTTCAACAAAATACGTAAATTTTCTACAAAATAGTCTTATTTTCCACTCAAAATATTAGATTTTAACAAAATTTTTATATTTTCTATCATAATAGTAGAATTTTCAACTAATAAAAGACTTATACCAAAAAGGGAATAGCTAAATTTGCAGTATAAAAAATTAATTCTGAACAAACAAATTAAATTTCATCTAGGTAAATTGAACCAAAAACATGAATTTTCAAAATAATAAAATTAATTTTCTAACAAACTGGACGTATTTTCTACAAAAAATTGATCTTTTAATGCAAGAATGAGAATTTTTAACAAAAGGTTGACTTTCAACAATATCGTTTAATTTTCTACCAAATTGTTAAATATCCAATCAAAAAGAGGAATTTTCTACAATCCAGTTCAATGAGACGAATTTTCAATATGAATTTTTAACTAAATATTTGGATTTTTAAATTGCAAATGCAGATGTAATAACTCAATCTTCTGATAAACAAAGTTAATTTTTAACCAAAAAAGAAACGGATTTTCAACAAATAGTTAAATTTTCAACAAAGATTATAAATATTCAACCAAAAGGTTAAATTTGTAACAAAGCAATATAATTTCAGCAAGGTCAGAAGAGAAAAACCATTTTTTTTTGCTTAAAAACGCCCAAAATGTGCATTTGTTTATATAATTTCTTTATAAAATAAACAAATATTGATATGTGGCAAAAATATGTCAACTATAAAAGATAACGATTTTTTATCTTTCTTATATCCCTGTACATTACATTTAAGACACCAAACGTATAAGAAAAATTTCGTTTAGAAAATAAAAAATGAAATTTAAAAAATCGACATTTTTTTCGCTGTTTGCATAAAAATAGAAATTAAATTAACAAGAAATTAAAAAATCTACTCTCACCATTAAAAAAAAAATTTAATCATCTTTTGTGTTCAGCACTTGCTCAAAATTAATTTCTTCACGATTCTTCATTTTAGTTGAAAATTCAGCTCTTTTTTCTAATATAACTATTTTGTTGAAAATCCTCTTAATGTTTGCTTAATAATAAATGTTTTTAACTAAAAATGTAACTATTCTGTTGTTGGATTGAAATTGATATTTTATTGTTAAAAATTCATGAGTCTTATGAAAAACTAGTATTTTTTGTCGAAAATTAATGTTTGCTTTTCAAATTCTGAAAAAGTAACTATTTAATTTTCAATTCATCTTTGTTAGTTAAAAATTCAACTACTTTGCTTCAAGTTTCAAAAGTGTATTCAAAATGTATAGTTTTTTGTATAGATGCTCCTTTTATTATATCACAAAATTTAATTAAAAATTTATAATATATATTTTTATAACTCATTTTTATAAAAACTACGGTTATTTTGATTTATTGTTATCACAAAAAACTTATAAAATATTCTGTACTATTTACATTAATTTATTATAATTTTTTTATAATTTCGCATTGATTTAAAAAAATATTTAAAGGATTCTTTATTGTTTTATTTTAAGAAATATAATTGAATATTTATTATTATTTAAAATATTTGTAGCCAGACAGGCATTTAACAAGAATACAAATGTGGAAGAATCTATCAATGTGAAGATTTTTCCAAAGAAATTGTTTACAAAAACTAATTTTTTACCTTAAATTACAGTAAACTCTCATAACTTTTTTTAAACTAAGTCTTGAATTTTTCAACAAAAAAATCTAAAATCGGTTCATAATTTTGTTCCAAATGTCATTTTGAACTTAGTTTTTTGGTTTTACCCCACTGTGAGTTGCAAGAACATCTTTCGCAAAAATTGCAGAATTTCTTAAAATTTATAATCATTTAATAAAATAAGCGTTTTCTAAGTTCCTAACGTAACTTTCACTCGAGCCCCCTTCCCCCATTTTTTTGTCAACTAACAAATTATATAGTAGGTCTTATATAAAATTGTTTGTCTTATCACACCTTAAAGACACCTGACGGAGAATAAATAGAAATTTAATTTAAATACCCAAGGTCCACATCCGTACCTAATTATTATTCATCTGTAATATTGCTGGGACATTTTTGACAAGATTCGCCGAAATTCTTGACATTTATCATCAGGGAATTTATTTATATTTATATATTAATAATTTTATTGAAAATTTAGTTTTAAATTATTTTAGTAATAATTATACATTATTAAATATTTAAAAAAGTTATCTAAGTCCGTAACGTTACTTTCGTTGGAGCCATTTGCCCCCCCCCCCCTTATCGTAATTTATTCCCTGAACCCCTCCGCCTCAAATTGGTAACGTAGTTAATCAAAAAACCTCATGGAAAATTTAAACTTTTTCAACTAACAATTCATGTAGTAGATAGAATTTGAAATTGTCTTATTTCACCTTTAAGGCCATGTGACGAGTGAGTCACATGACCCGATTCCTACCTTACCCTCACTTTTTTTATTTCCCAACTTATTTTCACACGAAGCGCCACATCGAGTTGAAGAAAATTTGGGATAATAAATAAGAAGCACTAAGAAAGGTGGGTGTGGTCCTAAATTTTAATAATTATGAAAAAAGTAAACAAAATTACTTATGAGAAAAAACTTTTTTCATAATTATACAAATCTAGGATCACACCAACCATTCTTAGTGCTTCTTGTTTGACATCCCAAATTTTCAACTCGATGTGACGTTTCGTGTGATAATAAGTTGGAAAATAAAAAAGTGGCGGTAGGACAGGAATCTGGTCACGTGACTTACTCATCACATGGCCTTAAGACGCGTGAAGGAGAAGAAATAGAAATTTAATTCGAATCTCCAGAATCCACATCCATAAATTATTATTATCAAACTTTAAGATTGTAGGGACATTTTTGACAAGAATCGCCAAATTTTTTTATAATTTATCATCAAGAATCGTTTAGTGACAATCCTTTATCTCATTATCAATCATTTATCTGGACGTCGCCCCACTACACCCACTACATACGACGCTTCTAGCGCCCAGTTTTTTTTTTTTTTGCTGTTCACTCCTTTTGATCTAAAGACAGAAAACTTGTTTTCGATTAAAGCTATTAAAGCTGAAAGTCTTTCAACGCAGCTGCCTCATCGTCTTTTGCCCTTTAGAGCCCCAGACACAGGTATTTGAACTCCGCCTCTCGGGTCAACGCAACATGAACCCAGGGTCATCGTCTCATCGTCATGAATTCGAATCCTGGCCTTTGCTCTCGAGTGGCGAAAACGCTTACCCCGCACCGGGTGTTTTCAGTATTTGATCGGACAAGCATGATTATTTGAAGCCACCCACTGAACCCCAACCCCTTTAAAAGAGTGGGCGATCAAATAAACGAACAAACGAACACCTCACGTTACCGCGGAATCGCGAGTGCAGGTTTGAAGGCGGAGGAACCATGGGGGTGGCGGTGGGTTGAATTTGGGTGGATTGATGTTGGGTGGAGGGATGCAGGGGTGGAGGGATGTTGGGGTGGTGGGATGTAGGGTGAAGGGGTGTTTCTGGGGCAGACAAATCGATGCTCGTTGCTCGCTCTAGCACTGCAACGAGTTCAATGTCTCGCCCGGGCCTGGCTGGGGCTGGGAGTTGGCCATGGCCGTGGCCGTGGCTGACGGTCGCGTTCGGCCCCCAACCCCAGCTGCTGGCTTTTCACCCAGCGCCGCGCATCGCATGTAAAGATCGTTCTGCACGTCCCTAAACCAACACAGCCTGCAATCACAACAGAAAGATAATTGGTTATCATCAACCCTAATGACGTTTGCAGAATACAGTTTCTTCTCTAAAACCTCAGCGAACGTTTTAGAGACCCATTTGGCTGTTTTAGTGTTTGCGATGCTTTTTGAGTAGGGGAAAACTGTCTACAGTGGATAATGCAGCCTAGAGTGAATAATTAATTATTCCGAGTAGTAAAATACGTAAAATAATTAATTTTAAACTTTATTTGTTAACACTTATCGTCTCTTAAAAATTGATCTTATTACATTATTTTTTGGATTTAATCACTGTTTTTAATTAATTGTTATTTACTGCAGGTTTCACTAACCACTGTAGCGAGGTGTCCCCTAGTTGTAAATTTTATTTTCGGTTCGAAATCATACCATTTGATTGAAAATGTAAGTAATTTGTTGTAAATGCAAATATTTTGTTAAGTACTGATCTTCTTTGGTCAAAAATTCAACAAATTTATTCGATTTTGTACTGCTTCGGTAAAAATATATCTTTTTGATTAAAGATTCATCTCCTTGGTTAAAAATTTAACTACTGCGTTGAATATTTGATTCTTCTTTGGTTGAAAATTAACATTTTTCAACTAAAGATGAACTTTTACATTTGTAGTTGAAAATATTATCTTTACTTAACAATTCAACTATTTTATTACAAATTTATGTTTTTAAGTTTAAATGACATCTGTTCCGTTAAAAATGTTTGTTTTTTAGGGAAAAATTAAACTTCTAAATTAAAAAATAATCTTTTTCGTCAAAAATATACCTTTTTAGCTTAAACTTGAACTATTTTTTGGAATATTTGTACATTTTATTGCATACAACTGTTATCGATTTAAAATAAAATATATTTTAGTTAAATTTTCGTTAATTGCACTTTGCATTAAGAATTGATATTTTTTCTTTGAAAATTTTTAATTCATTTTCAGAGTGGAAAATCTAACTAGTTTGATTTTTATCTAAAAATATATAATATTCCATTAAAGTTGAAAAAGTTATATTTTAATTGGAAATTTATCTTTTCTATTTCAAATTAGAATTGTTTGGATGAAAATCAATCTGTTTTTGTAGAGCAATTTTCTATTTGGTAAAAATTCGTCTTCTTTGGTAGAATTCAACTGTCTTTTATTTTAATTTAAGGTCGTTTTTCGTCTATTTCCCTTGATAATTCAACACTTTGGTAGAAGGTTAAAATATACAGGTGAAAATCAACCTTTTTTTAAAATTAATATTTTTGGCTTGTTAGAAAAATAACTGTTTTGTTAAAAATTCATAGTTTTAGTTTCATAAATTCAACTGTTTTGTGTAAAATTCATATATTTTGCTGAAAATTCGTCTTTTTGGATAGAGGATTTATTTTAATTTTTTTATTAAATAAAATTCATCTTATGAGTTTTGCAGTCAACTATTTTGTTAATAGTTCAATAAATATTCAACTGTTTAGTAAAAAATCATACTATTTTTTGCATAAAATTCACTTTTTTGTCCAAAATGTCTAGTGTAAGAAGGAAACTTCATGTATTTTGTTGAAAATTTATCTTCTTGAGGCGAAAATTAATATTCTTTGTCGAAAAATAATTATTTTGTTTAAGGAATCATTTTTTTTCTTAATTCATGTTTTAATTTAATTTTACTAGTTGAAAATTAGTTTCTCTTTGTTAAAAATTCATTTTTAACTTAAAAATGAACTATTCCATTTTTGGTTTAAAAATTATTTTTATTTTTAGTTGAAATTTTATCTCTTTTAAAAAAAAATTACATTCTTGTTGAAAATTCATATGTGTAGGTTAAAGACTCAACTATTTTGCTAAGTCATCTTTTTTTAGTCAAAAATTTAACTTATATATTAAAAATTCATTTTTTGGATTGAAGATTCATCTCCTTAATTCAGAAACTAACTATTCCATTGTTAGAAAATTAATAAACTATAATAATCATCTTTTGGGTAGAACACGTTTGTTCAAAATAATTTTTTGTTTATAATTCATCATTCTAGTTAAAACTACACCCCTTTTTTTGAAAATATAACCATTTTGTTAAATATTAGTTTTTTTTACAATCAATTTTTTAACGAACAACGTAGATATTCTATTTTTATTTTAAAATCGATATTCTGTATTGCAAATTGATCTTTTTTTGTTGAGAAAAGTGTATATTTTGTTCAAAATTCATATTTTTTGTCAAAAACTAGTCTGCTTGAATAAAAATTCATTATTTTTTTTATAAAAATTCAATTACTTGGTTTTAAATTAATCTGTTTTAGTTTCAATTCAACAATCTGGTAGAAAATTTTATTTTTTCAAATTTAAACAATTTTTATGAAGATTTAACTTTGCGATCTTTCGTTGAAAATTACTTTTTGGTACAGTAAAATTTCAAGATTGCTAGAAAATTAAATTATTCTGTTGATCAATCATTTTTTTGTTGGATAATTATTGTTTTTACTAAGAATGCTACTTTTCCACTTTTGGCTAAGAGCTAATATTTTTATTGAGAAATATATTTTTTCTAGTTGAAAATTCACGTAATTTAAAAAAATTCTTCTTTGTGATAAAAAATTAATAATTTTGAATAAAAATTCATCCTTTTTGGTTAAAACTTTAAAAGCTGATAACTAATCTAGCTTGGTTGATGATTAAAAAATTTGGAAGTAATTGAAACTAGTCTTTTTAAAATTATCTTTTTTGTAAAAAAAAATTTTGTTCGTTTAAAGTGAACTATTTGGTTAAAGAAATAAATCTTTTTTAAGAAAATTCAACTTTTTGTAGAAAATTAACTTTTATCTTGAATAATTTTTTCAGGTTAAAAATTCAACTAAAAATTCCTTTTTTCTTGAAAATCCACCTGATTTGTTAAAAAATGATTTATTTTATTTAAAAATGGTGTTATTGCTTTCCGGGTCAAAAATCATCTTTTGGGATGAACACTCTTGCTCAAAATTCATTTCATTACGATTAATTAATTTATTTAAAACTTCATCTCGTTTTGCTGATGTAATTTTTTTTTTGAAAATTCACTTATTGTTTTAGCAAGAATTAATATTTTCAACTAACAATGTAACTATTCTATTATTTCATTAAAGTTGATATTTTTTATTATGAATTGATCTTTTCTAATTAAAATTTCATGTATTTTATGGAAAACTAGTTTTAGTAAAAAGTATGTTAAAAATTCATTGTTTTCTCATAGATTCTCCTCTTTAGTTTATCACAAAAGTTAATGAAAAATTTAATATAATTATTTTTAGAACAAATTTTTGTAAAAACTAGGGATGTTTTGATTTATTTTTATCACAGGAATTTTTTTTTAAACTTTTATACTACTTGGAATTTATTTATTTAGAACCGATATTATTGAAATTTAATAGAAAATGTTTACAAATTTTTTATTTATGTTAAAAAAATTCAAAAATACACTGCAATTGTACAAAAAAGAAAATAAATTATTGTAGAATAAAAAGATTAAAATTTTCAATTCAATACTATAAAAATGCATTGATTTTCAAAAATTTTCAAAGATATTTCAATTGTTGCATTGTAGGAAATATAATTGAATATAAATTATTTTTTTAAATATCTGTAGCAAGACAGGCATTTTCCAGAAATTTAAATGTTGAAAAATATATAAATGTAAATATTTTGCTAAAGAAATTGTTGACGATAATCATTCTTGTAAATTTATTATAGATTTTAGTATTTAAGGATCATTTGAGACAGTCCTAGTTCGAAAACTAATTTTTTACCTTAAATTACAGTATTTGCTATTCTTTTCACTTAATTTTCGTAAAAAAATTAAATGGGTCAATAAACAAACTATTTGGTGAAATAAGGTAAGAATTGTAGAATGCCGATAATTTTTAACAAAAAAATACGATCCTTCTACTTTGGGCTGTGCACAATTGATTGTATAAGTAGAAGTGGAACGAATCAGTCAGACAGTTTCATTTTATAACACTCAGTTTGACTTTGGACAGCTTTTTCCACTTCAGCTCTAACAACAACTGTAAAAGTATATTCTATTTATGTTATTATGCAAAAATAAATTTAAAAATTGAAATATTAATAATAAGAAAATAAATAAAATGATTTTAAAAATTATGAAATTTTTCCTTTCGAGGAGCTGAATTCGAAACCAAGAGCACTTTACAACTTCAAAGCATGAAATACGTTCGGCGGGAAAGTTTTATCGCAAGTTTTGGGTATCTGAAACTGAGTGACTAAAACTAGTTTTTTTTCTTCTCGCGATAAGAGGTCTTGCATAAATTTCGTAAAGTGTTTGGTCTGGAATTTCGAACCAAATAACCCTCATTCTTATTTATCAAAATATTCCCCCCCCCCCCTCAGCCTATCTAATGTTATTTTTGCTAAACGAATATTTTTCGTGAATTTAGTCATGACTGTTACATACGAATTAACAAATTAGTTAAAATTCTAACCAAGATGTCAACATTTTAAACAAAAAAGATGAATTCTCAAAAAGAAATGCAATTGCTGATATTTAGGCCGGACAAAAAACAGAAATTTTTAACACATTGTGGTTAAATCCTTAAACAAAACAGATTTATTTTCAAGCCACAGTTGCATATTTAATAAGGGTTGATAACATTTCTTCAAAAAAAGTTGAATTTTCAAACCAAAAAGATAGATTTTGAACAAGAGTTGAATTTTCAACGAAGAACGATTTTTTAGTCTATAAAGAAAAAAAAATTCAATCAGAAATGTCAAATTTTCAAGCTAAAAAACCAATATTTTTCTAAAATAGTTGAATTTTAAACGAAATAATTGAATTTTCAACAAAAAATTTGATTTTTCTACGAAAAATATTTGTTTTCAACTGAAAAAATGAACTCTCAGCAAAATATATTATCTTTCAACCGAATAATTGAATTTTCTACTCAGTAGCTTAACTTTTGACTAAATTGTTCAATTTCAAACCCGAAAAAACGAATATTCTAATAAATATTCAAACTTTTAAGCAAGAATTTTCCTGTTCAAATTAGATAAGAATTTTTCATGGCAACAGATTTTAATTTAAAGTCAAGTACAATATATTTTAACCAGAAAATTATATTTTCTACAAAAACTATATTTTTCAACAAAATGCATATAGCTTTAACAAAATAGTTGAATTTTCAAGTAAAAGGATACATTTTTAACAAAAAGTGAAGTAGTTAAATTTTTAGCTTAAAAAGCGGTTTTTTTAGCCAAATAGTGCAATTTCAACCAAAGCAGGTTAATTTCTGATTAGACGGTTGCATTTTTAACGATAAGATGATATTTATATGAACAAATATCTATTTTTACATAAAAATTGAATAATTAAATTTTCAGCACAAAAATTAATTTCTGATGAGAAAAGACTTGTCTTTTGCAAAGAAATACATTGTTTAACACAAATATACGATTTCAACAAAAGTGTTTACATTTTGCAAAAAAAATTTATAATAAAAAACATGAATTTCAAAATAAATATTAACATTTTTTAAGGAATTAAAAAAAGTTGAATTTTGAACTAAACGATGTAATTTTTCAACAGTAAGTAGAATAGTTGAAATTTTAGGTAAAAAAAAAATTTGCAAACAAATAATTTCATTTTTAGCCTAAGAAAGGGATTTTTGACTATGATAATAATTCTTTACGTAAACGAGAATATTTTTCAACAAAGTAGTTCAATTTTTGACCAAATAATTTTATTTGGTATCAAATTTTCGAGACTTTTCAATAAAAACAAGTTTATTTTTAAACGAAACGAGTCAATATCTAAGTAGCTTATTGCATTGTTGACAAAAAATATATAATTTCTATGAAAAAAGATACAGTTTAGCCAAAAAGTGGATAAGTTAAATTTTCACTTGAAATAATGTATATTCAATTAAAATAAGAACTAATTTTGAACGAAGAATTACATTTTTTAACTAAAAAGGTCAATTTTCAACAAAACTGATTAATATTTTCTACCTAAAAAGATAAACAGTTTACAAAATGTATGAATTTAAAAATGAATAATAAAATTTTAATAGGATTTTTAAAGCAACTTGTTGAACTTTTAAATAAAAATAAAAATTTTTCACAAACTGTGAAATATTTAATTTTTCAGCTAAAAAACGAATTTAAAAAAAAATAGTGTAATTTTTAGCCTGAAAATAAATTATTGTTAAATCTTTCAGACGAAAGTACGATTTTTCTTCAAAGCAGATTTAATTTAATTTAATATTTATTTCAAAAAAAATTTGAAATAAAATGATGAATTTTTAATTTAAACAAAAATCATTTTTAATTAAGCAGTTCAACTTCCGACTGAATATTTAAACTTTGCACCAAATTGTTGAACTTTTTAGACTAAATATTTAAATTTTGTAAAGAATTTTTAAGCTAATAGTTGCAACTTGAAATAAAAAAGATAAACTTTCACCAAAAAATAGAATCGTTAGATTTTTAGCTGAAAAGACTAATTTTCAAAAAATTAGTTTGATTCTAGCCATAGAAATGAAGTCTTGACTAAAATGATGATAATTAAAAAAAGAGACTTTTTAAAAAGTTAGTTCAACTTTCAACGAACCAGTTTAATTTTATACCGAATTCTTAAATTTTCGAGAAGAAAGTACGATTTTTTTGAGAACAGATGAACTTAAACCCTTAAAATGTGGTTTTTCAATAAGAAAAAGTTCATTTTTAACTGAAACAAGTTATCTCATAATTATAAAAATGTAGTTTTAACAAAAAATGAAACTTCTATAAAAAAATATCTATTTTAACCAAAAAATGAAATAATTCAATTTTTAATTAAGAAAATAAATTTTCAGTCAAAGAAACTAATTTATAGCAGAAACAAATTTTGAACTAGGAAGATAAATTTCTAACAAAAGAGATTAATTTTTAGCAAAATGCATGCATTTTTAAGTAAACATTTACATTTTTTTAGTAATTTTTAACCAAAGAGATGAATCAACTAAAGAAGATATATTTTAACAAAAAGTGGAATAGACGAATTTTTAGATAAAAAAGAAAACTGAATCCAAAAAAAAATTGTTTAATATTTATCCTACGAAATAAATTTTCAACTAAATGATGATTCTTTAATCAGAAAAAAAATTATTGTAATCAAAGTAGTTCAACTTTTGACCGATTAGTTAAAGTTTCCACCAAATTGTTGATTTTTTTAGATGAAATTGCCAATTTTCTTCAAGAAAGATAACTTTAAAGCCCGTGAATTTTTAACAACAAAGTTCATTTTTAACCTGAATATATTAATTTCCAGTTCATAAATTCCTATTTAATTAATTATATTTTCACCTTACAACATTCATTTTCAAGAAAAATTATTAATTTTCTACCGAAAATAATATTAATTAGAATACATGAATTTTCAACTAAACATTGAAATTTAATATGAAATTTTCAACCAAATAGTTCAATTTTAAACTAAGCAGGATAAATTTTCAACAAGAAGTCGAATTTTTAGATTTTGAACTGAAAAAACAAATTTTCAAAAAAATAGTTGAATTTTTAGGATAAGAAATTAATTTTTAACTATAAATATAATTCTTCAAATAAAAAAAAATACTTTTTAACAATGTAGTTTCTACAAAATTGCTAAATTTTCGACAAGAAAGTACGATTTTTCTTTAAAACAGATGAATTAAAATCCCAAAGTGTAATTTTTTTCAAAAAAGTTCATTTTAACCGAAATAGGATAATTTGTAATTACACAGTTGCATTTTCTTCCAAAAAATACAGATGCTTAACAAAGTTGTTTAATATTTTCATTTTGTTTAAAAGTTAAGCTTTTGACCAGATAAAATGAATTAAATCATTTGACGTTAATTGTGCTTTGTTTATTGGTCTAAAATCAATAATTTTAAATATTAATTTTTATTTCTAAATTTTGAAAAAACCATAACCTCCCAAAATATAAAACATACGATGAAAAAAAAATTTAATCTTACAAGTTTAAGGATCGGACCGGCAATCTGAAAGTCCTGGGTTCGGTTCTCAGCAGGGCAGCAGTTTTTTCATAATCTAGAAATCAAAAACAATATTTAAAAATTATTTATTCATAATTAAGAACCACGGAGCGGTCCTCCATGTAAGACAGAATATAAA
Organism: Belonocnema kinseyi; assembly: GCF_010883055.1. Lineage (NCBI taxonomy): Eukaryota > Metazoa > Arthropoda > Insecta > Hymenoptera > Cynipidae > Belonocnema > Belonocnema kinseyi. The sequence goes on from NC_046660.1 coordinate 21,452,757, forward strand.
AGTGTTTTGCCCCCCCCCCCCCCCTTCTGAAAAAAGATATTCTAAGTAATTTATGCACGGCCCATAAAAAAATTTAAAACATAAAAACTCGATTTCGTCTTACATTTGCGTAAGTATGTTCATTTTAATGTAACGACTCATTTCGGTAAGGGACACTCTTTACTACCACTTTTCAGTTTACTCGTCGATTCTTATTCAGCAGCTTTTACGTCGAATCTCTCGACGCACGAGGCATTATCTTTCCGAATCATTAATCTTTTTCTTGCTGAAACGAAATGCCTTTAAAAGTTGAACTTTTCTCAGGTTCACTGAAAAAATACCTACCAAGATATTTTTTTAGAGACAAATAAAAGTGTTACTGTCCCTTTAGGGGAAGTTAATTATCGTCCGTTAGACTTTACAGAGAAAATTAAATTTTCCTTTTTTACGACGCGTATTAAGTTCTTCCAGTATATATTACAACCCTTGGTAAAAACGCCAATAAAAATAATAAAAATTATTTTTCAAGAGTCCGTTATATTTATCTTTACTAGAATTATCAATATCGCTCGTGAATTATTTCGATTCAAGGCAAAAATAATTTTTAATGCAAAATAGACATTTTGAAAAAGTATTTATTTTCAAGTCTTTTTGTTTGGTTATTAATTTGAAATGTTATACAAATTTTATTTTTATTAAATTCTTAAAAAACTTTAAAAAGGTTATTTAAAATTTGTGTTACCTCAAATCTAAATTCCATAAAAAGGACATTTTTAACCAATTAGTTGAATTTTTAACTTAAATAAATTAAAATTCGACCTGTTTTATTTTTTCCAAAAAAGATGACATTTTTTAGAAGAGACGAATTTTTTTTCAAAAAGCTTTCAAAATATTAATTTCTAACGAAAAATTAATTTTGGACCTAACAGATGAATTTTTTATAAATTGCTTGGATTTTCTGCAAAAGTTTTGAATTTGAAACAAAAAACTCTATTTTTAACCAAAAAGTTTAGCTTTTAACCCGAAATCAGAAATTTCTTATCACAAGTAAAATTCCTATTAAAAACGTTAATTTTTTGATTGAAAATTGAAAAAAGCTTTATAATTGAAAATTACAAAAAAAACGAATTTTCAACAAAATAGTCCAATTTTGTATGAAAGAAATGAATCTGAAATAAGGAAAACCATATTTATTTAAATATTTATTTTAGCGATCCAAATTTTATTCAGGTAATACTTAATATGTTTGAATTTCCAATTTTTTTATATTCCTAAATTTCAACAGTGTAGTTGAATTTGCAAAACAAAATTGTCACTAAAAATTGTAATAAATAATCGATATTTCAAAAGAAGGTTTAAATTTGTTTTCAAACCCACCTTAATTTATTGAAAATAAGCTAACTTTTAGAAAAAAAATTGAATCCTTAATCAAAGATAGATAAAAATTTAGCCAGTTGTACTTTCAGTTCATTTGATTTTTTTCAAAATTTTTCCAAAAATCTTTTGAATTAAAAAAAAAAATTAATTTTTTAGGGTGTTTTTACTTTGTTAGTAACCTTTGAAATATTTGGTTATCCTTGTAAGCTTTTCTTTAAAATAAATCATTTAAAAAAATAGAAAATCATTTGTTAATTCTTTCAAAATCTTAGGGTACATTTTTTCATTCTCCAGAAATGTTTCAGAATTTGTTGGTTGAAATTTTTTAAAATATACATTTTTTTTCAAAATTTGTTAAAATTTTTTGAGTTTTGAATTATTTTTGTATCTTTATAAAACTTCTGAGTAAAAAATTATTTTTTAAGGAAGTAATTGACATTTCAGACAAGTGGTTGTATTTTCAACCAAAACAGAAGAATACTCAAACAAGAATTTTATTTTCGATGTTTAAATAAATTCTAGGATATTTGATTAAAATTTAAAAGGGCTAATAATTGTTAACACAAAATAAAAATTTAGAGTGACAACTTATTTTTTAATTTTCTTTAATATAATTTTACTAGATTATTCAAGAAAATTCAAAAATATTTCTTAAGATAACAGAAATGTTTACAACAAAAATTTATAAATAATTTGAGTAGTTAAAAAGCTATTCAAGACACCTTAAGGAAGAGAAAAAAATTAAGAATAAATTATAAAGGTTTGAAAATGTTTCAATGTCTCAGAGTATTTTTAATATCTTCAAAATTACAAAAATTCCTAAATAATATTTAAACTGACAAGATTATTCCTAAAAAGTAAATATTACACAATGTTTAAAAATATTTAAAAATATTATTTAGTTAGTATTTTTATTTATTTTAAGAAACTTTTGTAACTCCGTAATTGTTCGAATCGACTTTTGGGCTTATGTATTTTTTAAATAAAATAAAAATAAAATACACTCTTAGAATTAATTTTTTCAAATAAAGCATTCTTTTAAATATTTTCAAAAATCTTATGAAACAATTTCTTATCGTCTTGAAACTTTTAAAGACCTGTACAAAATTTCCAAAATTATTTTTTAAATCTTAAAAATCTACATTTTATTCTAAATTGTTGGAAATTTTGTATCCTTTAAAACAATGTTTAAAGTGTTTAAGTACTTTTTTAATACGATTTAAACTTTTCGTAAAGTTTTAAAGAGGTTCTGCAAAATTATTAAGAATCTTGAAATCTTCCAGATTCCTTAATGAACATTTTAAAAATCTTTTGAAATGTTTAGAAATCTTTTCAAATGTTTTTTAAAGTATATGTTTAAAAATTTGTTTAAATCATTTAATATTTTCCAAATAGTCGTCAGAAAATTGTTTATGAGTTGAAATATTTCCAAAATCTTTCTTAATGCTTCTAAATATTTTCATTGCATCAATTTTCTAACAACGAAAAAGATTTTCTTTAAAATTTAAAAAAACAATAAATCATCTTAAAACTTAAAAATCCTTAAAAAGCTTTAAAATTTTATTTTTAAATCTTTAAAAATCTTAGCTTTTAACTTATTTTAATAATTAGTTTTTTGCAATTTAATTTTTTGTAACTGCAAATTAACCTATTCTATTTTTTAGTAAATTTATCTTTTCTTATAGACATTCAATCTATTTGTTTGAAATTCATTTGTCTAATAGAAAAATCATCTATCTTGTTGAAAATGAGTTTTTTTGTAGAAAATTCAAAGAATATTTCAAAAAACTTGTTTGATTAAATATTAATTATTTTATTTAAACTTACTTGATTTGTTTAAAATAAGAACCATTTTGTTAAAAATTCGTTTTAATGCTCAAAATAAATTGGCTTAATTAAAAACTAGTTTTCCAAATTGGAAATTAAAAGTATTGCACGTTTCGTTTAACATTTCTTATTAAGTTACTTCGACTTATTTTAAGCTGAAAATTTATTTCATTTTTTTTTAAGTTTTCTACTATGATTACATTTCTTTAAAAACTCAAGTTTTTGTGGAAAATTTGTTTATTTTTTTGATAATAAATCTTTTTTTGGTACATTCTTCTGATTTGAAAATTCATTTTTTTTTACTTCAAAATGTTTTTTTATTGCAAAGAAATTGTGATAACTAAGAGTTTAACTATTTCATTCTTTCTCGAAAAATTATCTTATTTAGTAGACTTTTAATCTTCTTGTTGAAAACTCATCTGCTTGGTTGAAAATTAAATTATTTAATTAAACATTCTTTTTTTATTATCAAAATTCAACTAATGAAGTAAAAAATCAATTTATTGTTTTGTATTTAATTATTTTCACTGAAAATATAAATATTCCATTTTTGTTGAAAATTTACATTCTCCAGTAATTATTGTCTTTCGAAAATAATTATTTCAGTTTAAATCATAAGCAATAAAAATATTTAAGTTTAGTAAATCTTCACCTGGCGTATGAATACAACTTTTGGTTACTTTTGCTTATAGAAAATTAATTAATTTTTTTTTTTAAGTTAATCTTTTTTAGTAGAAAAAAATTTTTTTTTTGAAAATTTATCTTTTTGGTCGAAATTCAACTAGTGTTTTTAAAATTACTTTTTTTTTTGAAAACACTTTCTATCGAGTTTTTCAAATTACCAAATCCAGTGACCACAATTTAAATATCTGTTCATATTGCGCATGCGTAGCTTCAACAACTGGATTGGTTACCGTTAGCGCGTTTATTTAAAATAGTTAAATGTGCAAAGAAATTCTTTGTAACAAATAATACTTCTAAAATTATTTAAACTAATAATTTTCTCAGAAAATAAACTTCTAAATTAAAAAGTAAAATTATTATTTTATTTTTATTGCTCAGAAATAAGAAATCCATTTAAAATTTTAAAAGAAGAATACCCTTTTTTTCACGAATATTATTTTTAAATCATTTTTATGATCTTTATTCACTTTACAATTATTATTTGTTGTAAATAATTATAAAGTAAAACAACACAAAATTAATTATTTCAAATAAGCACGCTAGCGGCGACCAATCCAGTTGCTGATGCAGCGCATGCGCAATACAAAACACTCCCAAAATGAAAAGCACTGGCCAATCGGCGTTGAGATCATCCTTTTTTAAAAAGAAAATTATCTTTTAAACTATTTTAATTGAGACTTGGATCTCTAAAGAAAATTTATCGTAGAAATTTCTTTTAATAAGAAAGTTTATACCAGAAAGTCGTTTTATATATATGAGTCTTGGAAAACGAATCTTAGCGGTGATATATTTCAGTAACTTGTCATTAATCTGACAAGGAATTACCGATGAACACAGTTCGCATTAAAACCGAAAATGATTAGTAGATCCAAGAAAGCGTTATTTTGCGGTACAGCAGACTCCTTTAGAGTAATGACCAATAAAAATATACAAGGTGTCGATCGTTAATTTACTCATAAACCTGCACCGACGGTAATTCAACTTCACATTTTATTACATTCACATCGTCAGACAGATGTAAAATTTCCAATCTCTTAGTGCCTTTCTTCCTTAAATTTGTATCGGTGAATCCTCACGTTCACAACTACAAGTTTCTTTTCTGTTAATTGAAACAGGAACAAAAAATCAATAAAATTATTCCAAGTTTCAAAAAACAATATTTATTTAAATATTTATTTTAGCGATCGAAATTTTATTCTGGTAATACTTAATATGTTTGAATTCACAATTTTTTTATATTTCTAAATTTTAACAGAGTAGTTGAATTTGCAAAAAAAAAAATAAAATTGTCACTAAAAATTGTTAAAGGAAAACTGTTGAGTTTTCATCAAAAAGGTACAAATTCCTAACATAAATTGTAATACATAATCGATATTTCAAACAAAGTTTTAAATTTTTATTCAAATCCAGCTTAGTTTATTGAAAATAACCTAATTTTTAGAAAAAAATTGAATCTTTAATCAAAGATAGATAAAAATTTAACCAGTTTTACTTTTAGTGCATTCGATTTTTTGTCAAATCTTTTCAGAAAATCTTTTGACTTAAAAACAAAATTTTTTTGATTTTTCAGGGTTTTTTTACTTTGTTAGCAACCTTTAAAATATTTGGTAATCCTTGTAAGCTTTTCTTGAAAAGATAATTTTAAAAAATTAAAAATCGTTTGTTAATTCTCTCAAAATCTTAGGGTAAATTTCTTCATTCTCCAGAAATGTTTCAGAATTTGTGGGTTGAAATTTTAAAAAATATATATTTTGTTTTAAATTTGTTAAAATTTTTTAAATTTTAAATTATTTTTGTAATATAATATATTTTAGAATGACTACTTATTTTTTAATTTTCTTCAATATAATTTTACTAGGTTCTTCAAGAATATTCTTAATCTCTTCAAAATTACAGAAAATTCAAAAATTCAAAATACAAAAAAATGTCGAGAGTTAATTTTCACATAAACCTGCACCGACGGTAAATTAACTTCACATTTTATTACATTCACATCGTCCGACAGATATAAAATTTCCAATCTCTTAGTGCCTTTCTTCCTTAAATTTGTATCGGTGAATCCTCACGTTCACAACTACAAGTTTCTTTTCTGTTAATTGAAACAGGAACAAAAAATCAATAAAATTATTCCAAGTTGCAAAAACTACAGAAGTTTGAAAACTGCATAGTGAAAAAATTCGGTTATGAGTTCAGCGAATTGGATTAAATATAAAACGAAAATTTAGTTAAATTTTAGAAATAGTTTCAATAAAAAATTTTAATAATTCACAGGAAAAATTGCTTTAAAAACCAAACAATCCTTTCTGATCAATAATGACATTTTTTAGAGTTTGACTTGAAAAAGAATAAGGGAATTAATTAATCGATGAATTGAGAATACGTACTCATAAAATTCCGGCGATAGTCATTGAAAACGGTAGATGCGCAGTGAACGCTTCCCGTAGTATCACGCAGTTTCTGCGTTTTTCCCGTCGTGCGCCTGTTCCATGGTTTACCTAATGCTATTACTTGTGATTTTATTTTCTTAAAGAATTAAATTAAATTAATTAAATCAAACTTGATATTATATTGCATAATTTGAAATTTAGCAAAACTTGTAGAATCTTTTTTCATTTATTATTTTTTGGCTGTTTTTAATTGTTTTAAATATTTAAAAAAGGAATAAATTAAAAACTGCACGTTGTACGGAGGTTTTTGTACAGCGAACAGTCTTTTTGTGTCATAAAAGTATTTATAACATTTTTTCACTGGATTTTTCTTTCTTTTTTATCACTTGTCGGAAGTCCGTATATTTTTTTTAAATATTTTAGGAAAAAAGTACGTACTCCTTTTGTTACATAAGAAGAATTCAGTTGCGAGTTTCTCATGAGTAAAAAATTTTTGAACAGAAAAAATGATAATCGTGCCAGAATGTTCTATAAAGTTACGAAATTTTGCAATTTTTGAAATTTATTCTCAAGCGGAATAACTTTAATACAATTTATTTTTCTGTATTGTTCAGGGTAACAAATATGCATAAAATTTAAAAATAATAACAAATATTCCAGCGGAATACAGAATTTTTTTTATAAAGATTAAATTACTTTCTTGGATTCGGCGAGATTGAAACTGATTTTCAAAAGGTTGAAAATTTTGTGACGGGAATCTTATATAGTATACATTTGAAATAGAAATTTACGATTGTATTTGGTTAAACACACAATTTTTCTGTTTGAAATAGCAGTTTGAAAATCACAAAAGCAGAAAAAAAGTAATTTTTAATATGGAAAACAATTTCTTTTATTCTGCATATTTCTTTTTAATGAAATTTTAATTTTATAATCCTACTTGCTACCTAAAACAGCACAAAAAATATAGAAGTGATGCACCTTCAGAATAAATTTTAAAAAAATTTTAATTTTTGAAGTCAATATTAAATCCTACTAGTTTTTAAAAAATTCCGAAAAAGCATTGAACACTGAATAATTTTTAAGCATTTTTCTAATTTAACGAGCCCCTTTCCAAAAATTAATCTTTGCAAATTTTTTGTTAAATTTCCTGAAAAAAACAAGGCAAGAACTAGGAATTCAAAATGTAATTATTACAATTTTTTTTAGCAATTGACTCTAAGAATAAGGATATAAAGTTACAGTTTTTTCCTAAATTATTCACTTTTTGTCAAATTTTTAATTAGAGTAAGGTAATAACTAATTAATTTCAACAAAAATAATAGTATTAACTTTAATTAATGCTTTGTTAGAATAATGCGATAAAATTACAGTTTTTCAGAAATTTTCCACTTTTTGTCTAGTTTACAATTAAAATGACTTAATTAATTAATAAATGGTAACAAAATTAATCTGTTTAGTAACTGATTATCCTTATTATTATGAATAATAAATTTTAATGACGCTAGAAAGTTGCGGGGTTTTTCTGAAATTGACAAGTATTTGTCTATTTTTCACTTAGGATAAGTTAATAATTAATACAGTTCATCTGAAATAATTATTCAAACAAAATTTTATATTGTATAACTATATTTTTTTAGATTAATGCTGAAAAATTGCGTTTTTTCTAAAATCTGTAGTTTTCCTTTGACTTTTTAGTTATGAACAAATAATAAGTGAACCACAACAAGAATGATTTTTGAAATATTATTGTACACTTTTAAGTAGATCATTTTTAGTCTTTTCCTAATGTTTAAAAAAATTAATTTAAACAAAAAAGCTATCATATGTAAGAGAAAAAATCAAAGAATGGAATAATTAGAAATAGCAACCCTCTACTAGTAAGCAAAAAGAATATTGTTAATGATAATACTTTTTTTCAACAAGAATTTTTGTTACCTCGAAATAATTATTACTACACTATTGAAAAATGGTAAAAGGAGAAAAAATAAATATAAAAAATATAGAAAAAGAAGAAGTAGAAAATTAATTTCTTTGTTTAAATTTTATGTTTTTCAGTTGAAACTACAACTTTTTGGTTTTACCTCTTGAACTTTGTTAAAAATTCGCCTTCTTTGGTAGTAACTAAATATTTTTGTTTAGAAATTCCTCTTCTTGAGTTGAAACTTCAACTTTTTGGTAGTTAATTAATCTTTTTGTATAAAAATTCAATTTCATGTTCGAGAAATCTTTAATTTTGTTAAAAATTCGTTTTTTTCGGTGGTAAATTAATCTTTTCAGTTAAAAATTTAAAAAATAAGTTTCAGATTGGAACTGATTTCTCAAAAATTACAAAAATATATTTCTTTGTTTCTTAAAAATCCAAATTTTGTTTGAGGTTTCGTCGATTTTTTTTTAATTCGCCTTTTTTGGTAGTAAATTATCCTTTTTGTTTAAAAATTGCTCTTTTTGAGTTCAAAATTCTGCTTTATGGTTAAGTGTTCTTGAAATTTAAAAAAAATGTTTTTCGGGTAAAAAATTTGTCTTTTTATTAAAAAATTCATTTTTTTAAGTAGAAAAATTACACTTTTTGGCTGAAAATTATTCTATTTGGTTGAAAAACCTTTTTTTCGGTGGAAAATTAGTCTTTTTGTTTAAAAATTCATCTTTTTGGTTGTACCTTTAATAACTAAGTTATAAAGTGGAATTACTTTTTAATATATAAAAAAATATCTTTTTACCTCAAAAAATCGACTTTTTGGTTAAAATTCTTGCTTTTTTCTTTAAAATTAAAGAAAAAATTCTTTCTTTCTTAAAAATTCGATTGTAATTCTTGAATTATGTTGAAAATTCTTTTTTTCGGTAGAATCTTCATCTTTTTAGTTATTACTTTAACAATTAGGTTTTAAAGTTGAACAATTTTCTTGAAAATAAAAAATGAATATTTCTTGTATTCTTATAAATTGTACTTTTCGGTGTAAATTCTTTAATTTGATTAAATATTTGTCTTTTGTCGTAATAAATTAAATTTTTTCTTTACGAATTTATCTTTTTTAATTGAAAATTTTAGAATTTTGTTAAAAATTCTTCTTTTTGTTGAAAAATTAAGCGTTTTGTTTAAAAATTCATCTTTTTGATTAAGAATTTAACAAATAGATATTAATGTTGAACTACTTTCTTAAAAATGCACATTTTAATTGTCGATTCCAAATTTCAGTTAAAACTTCATCTCTTTGTTTAGAAATTGAACTGTTTTCTTGAAAATTCCTCTTCTTTTTGTTGGAAAATTAATTTGGTAATTGAATATTTACCTATTCCATTTTTGTTCGAAAATGGTTCTTTTATAAATAGAAATTGAACTTTCTGTTGAAATGAAACTAATTTGTTAAAAATTCGTTTTTTGTTTTCAAAAATTAATCTATATTAGTTTAAACTTCAACTTTGGGGTTGAGAGTTTTTGTATTTTGTTGGCAATTTGTCTTCTTTGTTATAAAATTACCTTTTCTATTAAAATTTCAGATTTTTTTTTTATAATTTAACTTTTTTGTATTGAAAATTCGTCATTATAGTTTGAATATTCAATAATTAAAAAGAATCATCTATTCAGTGAAAAAAAGATTTTTTGAAATAATTTGAACTTATTTTCGTTATTAGAATTTCAAAAACTCTTTTTTTCGTTAAAAATGTACCTTTCTTAGTTTAAAAATTCAAAATATGATATATGCATTTTGGATCAACTCAATCCTGATTAAAGTGCATCCGTAAATAAATTTGGTCAGATTTTTATTATTGGAAAATTTAGTGCGGTGTGTCCCTTTAAGTATTTTTCCTTCCCAAGTAATTTTTCTTTATTTTATTAAATTATTATCAGAAAAAATTGATATTGTGAGGGTAAAGTGCAAAATCGAATACTGATTTTTTCGCCGCAACATAAATTTGAATCAGATCGATAGAAAGTTATTTCCTCCCTTTCGAAATTCAGTATGTAATAAAGTTATGGCTGGGATATACATGAGTTTCCTCGCAGAGTGAGCCGAAGAACATTTCTCAAGTAAATGTAGGTCACTTTTCAGACGGTTACCGGACTATAAAATGGATTTAGGAAAATACGTTTATGGCCGTATATGCGTGATAAAAATATTCAAATATTTATCTTCGAATGATATATTTCCAAATCCAGAAGTAAATTTTTTTTTTATTAAGAAAGAAGTGTCCTTTTTTATTTACTCCTTTATACTATCTGATTTTATTTTTTCGATTTCGTTTTTATTAGACTATAAAAAATACCTTCAGTTTTATGTTGGATTTTATTAAAGGGCTGGCGAATAATAAATAATTCTGAAAGACAGTAGATCAAGACGCTTTTTTTAAATCTTCTAAAGAAAAATATTTATTGCTGCTTATAGCAAAAGGCTGAATCTTCAAGCAAGAAGATTGATTTGATTAAAAAAGATGAATTTTAAAAAAAGTACAAACAAATTCAACCTAAAAGTGAATTTTTAACTATGAAAGATCAATTTTTTATTATAAATTAAATTAAATTTAAATTTTCGCTAAAATATATTAATTTTTACCAAAAAAAAAAAAAATGAACGAATAAGCAAAACAAAAAAAAGCGGAAAAAAAGAAGTAAAAACAAAAGCACAAAAGAAAAAGAAAAAGAAATAGGAAAATAAAAAGAAACAGAAATAGAAACAGGAAAAAAAGAGAAAGAGAATCAGCAAAAGAAAAAGAAAATATACAAGAAAAAGAAACAGCAAAAATATATATAAAAAAAAAACAGAAAAAGAAACAGAAAACGAAAAGGCAACAGAAACAGGAGCAGAAACAGAAAAAGAAGCAGAAACAAAAACAGTAAAGGAAAAGAAGAAGAATAAAGAAAATGAAGTATAACCGTTCACAGAAAAAGAAAGAAGAGAAAAAGAGTAACAGAAACAGAAGCAGAAACCGAAACACAAAAAGACAAGGAAAAGAAAACAGAAACAAAAACAGAAAAAGGAAAGAAAAAAGAAAAGGATTTTCGCAAAGGCCTGGAAAATGATAAATAATTTTGTTAGACAGTAGATCAAGACGCTTTTTTTAAATCTTCTGAAGAAAAATATTTATTGCTGCTTGTAACCAAAAGTTGAATCGTCAACTAAGAAGATTAATTTTATTGAAAAAAGAAATTTGAAAGAAGTACAACAAAATTCAATCTAAACATGAATTTATTAACTATGAAAGATCAATTTTTTATTATAAATAGAATTAAATACAAATTTTCGCTAAAATATATATTTTTAACAAAACAAAAAAAACGAACGAAAAAGCAAAACAAAACAAAAAAGGAGGAAAAAAGAAATGAAAAGAAAAACAGCAAACGAAAAAGAAAAAGAAATACGAAAATAAAATAATAATAAACAGAAATAGAAACAGCAAAAAAAGGAAAATATAAAAAAAAACGCGAAAGAAAAAGAAAAAAAATATTTAAAAAAAAGACAGAAAAATAAGAAGAAAAATAAACATAAAACGAAGAGGCAACAGAAGCAGGAGCAGAAACAGAAAAAAGAAGAGAAAAAAGTAACAGAAACAGAAGCAGGAACCGAAACAGAAAAAGACAAGGAAAAGAAAACAGAAACAAAAAAAGGAAAGAAAAAAGAAAAGGATTATATCAAAGGCCTGGAGAATGATAAATAATGTTGTTAGACAGTAGATTGAGACACTTTTTTGAAATCTTAAAAGTGAACTTTTTAACTATCAAAGATCAATTTTTTATTATAAATGGAATTAAATTTAAATTTCCGCTAAAATATATTAATTTACAAAAAACGAACTTTCAAGAAAATAACCAAAATGTTGAATTTAGAACCAAAGTACGATATTTTTATTAACCAGTTCAATTTTTAACCAAATTGTCGAATTTTTAACAAAAAATGAATTTTCAACAAAAAGTGGATTTGCAAACAAATTTATAAATTGGTTGATTATCTACGCAAATAGTTGAATTTTTAATAAAAAATAAATTTTCACCCAGAAATATTACTCTTCTAACAAGAAAAAAGACAAATTTTCAACAAAATACATCAATTTTCAAACAAAGATAAATATTTTTTAACAAATTGCATACGCTTTAAACCAAAAAATTGTATTTTTAAACTAAAAAGGTAAAGTTAAATTTTTCGTACAAGAAATTAATTTCCAAACAAAAAAAGAATTAACTTTCTTCAAAATATCTAAAGCGTTGAATTTTGAATAAAAAATACCATATTTTATAAACCGGTTCAATTTTCGAACAAATAGATGAATTTTCAAAAAAAAATCAATTGTCAATAAAAAATGAATTTTTACCACGAAAATTACTTTTTTACCCAACAAAATACCCAAATTTTCAACCATACGTAAAAAATTTCCAACAAATTGGACAAATTAAACCAAATAGTTGCATTTTAAACTAAAAAGATAAATTTTTATCAAAAATGAAATAGCAAAATTATCAATTAGAAAAAGAAAACGACAAATTTTATATAAAATATCTAAAATTTTGATTTTGGTTCTAAAAGGACGATATTTTCATAACCTGTTCATTTTAAAAGAAATAATTATATTTCGTGACTAAAAAGATAAATTTGATATAAAAAATTAAATAGATAAATTTGCAACTAAAAAAAAAAAATTTGCTACAAAATATCCAAGATGTGGAATTTTCAGCCAAAAAGACGCAAAATCTATAAACTGTTTTAATTTTGAATCAAAAAGTGAATTGTTCAACAATAAAATTTCCGATTCTTATTATAAATGGAATTAAAGTTAAATTTTTGATACAAGAAATTCATTTTCAACCAAAGAAACTAACTTTTTCTACAAAAAATCGAAAATGTTGAATTTAGAACGAAAAATACGACATTTTTATAAGAAGGTTCAATTTTTAACCAAAAAGTTGAATTTTCAACAAAAAATAAAGAACTTCCAACAAATTTAACAAAATTTAAACCCAATAAATGCATTTGTAAACGAAAAAGATAAATTCTTACAAAAAATCGAATTACTTAAATTTTCAATTAAAAAAAAAACGACGAGTTTTTTACCAGATATATAAAATGTTGAATTTGAGCCGAAAGGACGATATTTTTATAAACTGGTTCATTTTTTACCCAAACAGTTGCATTTTTAATCAAAAATGAATTTTTAATGAGGAAGATTTCTCTTCTACCAAAAAAGTCGAATTTTTAACAAAATACATCAATTTTCAAACAAAAATAAAGATTTTTGAACAAATTGCATACATTTTAAACCAAAACTTGCGATTTTGAACTAAAAAAATACATTTTTTATAACAAAATTAAACAGATAATTTTTCAAATAAAAAAAGCAACATTTTCTACAAAATATCGAAGCTGTGGAATTTTTAGCCAAAAGGACGAGATTCCTATAAAACTTTTCAATTTCCAACCAAAAAGTAAATTTTTCAATAATAAAAGTTCAAATTTTTATTATAAATGGAATTAATGTTAAATTTTCGCTACATGAAATCAATTTTCAACAAAGAAACGAACTTTCTACAAAATATAAAAAATGTTGAATTTAGAACCAAAAATGCGATATTTTTATAAGCTGGTTCAATTTTTTAACCAAATAGTTGAATTTTCAACAAAAAACTATTTTTTAATGAATAATGGATTTTCAAACAGGAAGATATTTTAAAAATAAATATTTGTATTTTTTTCCTAAACAGATATATTTTGACACCAAAAATGAAATAGTTCAGTTATAATTTAAAAAATTTTTTCACAAAATATCCAACATTTTGAATTTTGACCCAAAAATAGAACATTTCTATGAACGGTTTCAATTTTCAACCAAATAGTTAAATATCCAACAAAAAAATTAATTTTCAGAATAAAAAGTTATCAACAAATTACATAAATTTCAAGCTCAATAGTTTTTTTGATTATAAATTTTTAGCCAAAAGTTGAACAGTTACATTTTCAAATAAAAAAAATGTCTACAAAATATCTAAAATGTTAGATTTTCAGCCAAAAAGACGAAATTTTTATAAACTATATCAATTTTTAATCAAATAGTTAAATTTGCAAGAAAAATGTATTCAACCAAAAATTAATTTTCAACCATAAATAAAACATTTTCTACAAATTGCATAAATTTTAAGCCAAATAGTTGCATTTTTAAACTAAAAAGATAATTTTTTACCAAAAATAAGATAGGTACATTTTTAATATAAAAAGAAAACTAATTTTCTACAAAACAATTTGCAGTTTCAAATTCAACGACATGTGCAAGAAAATTACTAAAAACTAAACGGATAGAGATTATTTTTCAAACGAAAATTTGCATTTTGAATAAAAAAATATATGTTCTACCGAAAAAAATTGAATTTTTAAGAAAAAATTTGAATCCTCAACCATGACACATTTCTTTTAGACCAAACGAACGAATTTTCTAGAAAATTCAACATCCAAAATGTTGAATTTTCTAGAAAGACATCCAAAATGTTGAATTTCCCAATAAAAAAAACAATATTTCTAGAAAGGAGTCCAATTTTCAACCAAAACGATTAATTTTCTACCATAAAAGACGAATTTTTAACGAAATACATCAAGTTTTGACCAAAGTAAAATTTTTAATGAAGAAGATGGTTCTCTACCCAAGAAAAAGAATTTTTAATAAATTATAAAAATTGTAATCCCAATAGTTCAACTGTCTATCAAACTTTTGATCTTATAAAATCTCTCTAAAATTTCTTGTTTAAAGAAGTTTCTCTTTTATCAAAATTATTTTTGAACGGTATTTGATTTTTTCAACCATAATTTTACGAACAATGTCAAATATATTTTGATCTGAATTACTTTTTATATTTAAATTTACTAGTTATATGTTTATTATTTGTTTATATTTATTTGTTTGATTGATTTGAAGTTTCAAGTGATTGAAATTAATTTCCTTCTAGTTAAAAAAAATTTTTTTAATTTATTTATATTTTGTTTATGTTATTTTATATTTCATTTAAATATATCAGGGATCAGGGAATTGAAAAAAAACAATGTAATTAGCTTTTTTGTGATAATATATTTTAAATTTGCAAGGTTTTTCGTTTGTTGTTAAAATTACCTTATGAAAATTAAAAGTGACATTTTCGAAGATATTACATTTTCAATTGTAAATTATACTTAAACAGGAAATTTATATACTTTTTATATTCACAGCTTTTGATAACTATAAATTTCTTGAAGAAAGAAATTAAAAATCGATAACCTTCACACTATTTTTAAACAAAAGTGAAAATTGTCATTTTAAAACCGAAATTTACAAAAAAAATATTTTAAAATTTTAGTAAATATAATATAATAATAATAATTTATTAATCCAAAAAACTGTTTCTGTTTTTTTCATCAGAAATCAATATACCTAAATATAAAAATGCTACAAAACTTGAACAATTAATTAAATCTTAGGTTCATTCAGTAAGCTTTGTAATTAATATCTATTAACACAAGATTCTTTAAATTTTTCTAGAATTTAAATAACAACAAGGAAAACCTAAAACAAAAGTACTTTCGAATTCTGATTATTATTTAATTCCTTGGTACCCTTTTAAATTTATAATGAAATTCTTGTTATAAAATATTTTAATTTCTTTTATGAATTTCTAATGATCTATACAAATTGTAATGTATATTATTAACAAAAAAAAAACTTAAAATTTCTATTAAATATTTTAGGATTTCTGCAAAAAAATTTTTAATTTCGTGTTTCTGATATAAGAAATGCATTTATTTATCAATTTTTTAATAACCTTGCAGCTAGGCTAAAATATGTAACATATTTTTCGTGTGAAACTTAGGGTCTATTTTTTTTGATAGAATTGAAGTAATTTCAGATAAAAAATATTTCAATTCATGGCATAAATTTTTGGACAAAAAGTATTCGTCGTGACCTCTTCATATTTTCAAAAGATCTAGAAAAATTATTAGAATATTTTTTCATGAAAATAAATAAAATTTTGCCCTCGCGTTTGAAAAATCAAAAAGTTGAGTCTCATTGGTACCTCAACATTTTTTAAAAATTAAACGTAGGTAAAGTTATTTTAATTGATGGAAAATAACAGTAAAATTCAAACGAACAAAGTTTGAATTAAAAAAACTGAAGAGGAATTGTGAACACATTATTTTTTAACGAAGTTGAGTAAAAAAAATTCAATTTTTAAAAAAATAGTTGAATTAATAACAAAATATATCAATTTTCAACTAAGAAAGATGAATTTAATCATACTATAAGAATTTAAAATTAAAATAATTTAAGTTAAACTAAAAACAATTTCATTTTTACACAAAAGTTAAATTTTCAAACCAAAATAAATTTTTAATTAAATAGCTGAATTACAAAAAAAAGATCCTCAAGAAACAGTTCATTTTTAACCGAATAGTTTAATTTTCTATCGCATTATTGAATTTCCAAGCCAAAAAGATCCCAAAAAGAATGAGGTGAGATTATCATCCGGGTCAAATGAAAAGCTGAGTTTTGCCTTAAAACATGTCTTTTTTGTTGTTCTTCATTTCAGAAATACGAGAAATAATTATATTATACTTTTCTAAAACACAAAAAAAAATTAAATAAAGTGTATTGGGCAAAATAAAACTGACTGAAATTTCAACACATGCATCCTGTTGTGCAATGTTATTGTAAAATCAAAATAAATTATTTAAAATAACAGATAATATTTTAACCTAAGATGTTTTGTTAAGTTTATTCATCGAACCTTAATATTCCAAGACATTTTTACAAAATTAATCATTAAAATCAGGGAGTAATAAGTTTATAACAAAAATCACAATTTGGGACGAAATGAGCCGAGTTTATGGGCTGAAATCTCATTCATTGCGTTCCTTCCTTCTCGACTGGCAAAATGTTTGGCAGCCTAAATATTTTTTGTGATCAAATCATTTTTCGAAATTTTTCTCAGCCACGGCCTTCTAAAAATAATACAAATTTAGGATATATATTTGTATAGGCATTTTATATAAATTTTTAAGAAACTGATTATTCAAGGTCGTAAACTGTGATCCTCATCGCGAAAAGGTTACACTCACGACCCTGAATACGAATCTCGTCACCCTTCTCTCGAGATCTGGCGTCGCGAGGTCCCTGCTCAAGATTTATTGGTAGCATCCGGGGCGTGAAAATAAATCTCAAATCGGTCACGCATCGGATGATTTGGGGAACGTTTCTAGATCGATATTTGGTAGTCTCTAGAGTTCGAAAACAAGGACAGAAAGTGTGTGTCGGAAAAAAAGGAAAAGCAAAAGACCGCAAAAAAGGAAAAAAAAAGAAATAGAAAGAGAAACAAAAACAGCAAAAGAAAATGAAAAGAAATGAGCACAGCTAAAGAAAAAGGAAAAGAAAATGAAAAGAAACAGCAAAAGAAAAAGGAAATGTATAAGAAAAAAATAAAAGAAAATAGAAACAGAAAAAGAAAAAGAAAAAGAAAATGAAAAGGCAACCGGAAAATAAAAAATTATAAACAGAAGCAGAAACAGACACAGAAAAAGAAACAGAAAAAAAAACAATCAGAAGCAGAAACCAAAAGAGAAAAAGAAAGAAAAGCAGAGAAAGAAAAAGAAACAGAAACAAAAGCAGAAAATAGAAAATAAATAAAAAAGCAGAAAAACAAGCAGAAAAAGCAACAGAAAAGGAATCAGAAAAAGCAAAGCAAAAGAAAACACAAACAGAAAAAAGAAGAGAAAAAGTAAAAATAATAAACGAGATATTCGATCGGATCCAATCCGGGCCGGAAGTAACGAACCGAGACGAGAAATCACACGACCCCGACTCTCGTAGTCCAAAGAGAGAAAGAAAGTACTGCCTTTAATCAGTTGGCTCGGAAAATTACAAGGGGTTGGGGGTGAAAGGTGAATGCTATCGACTGGGAGGGAGACGAGCCTCGAACAGAAACTGTGTTGAAAAATTGCATCTCTAAATTAGAAATAGCAGAACCCAAGCGTCCCGTCGAACTGGTAACAGCAGTGAGAAGGAAACAATTTAGCTTCCAACTGGTACACTCAGAAATAAATATTTCCTTATTGAACGAAATCATTTTGGTGATCGCATTTGCACGGAAAGAAAGCTATGATTGAGCTCTACTGGTCCTTTTTTTATCTTCTAACCGTGCTGTAAAAATAGATGATGTTTTCAGATGTTGAACAAGTGATTGAATAAATAAGAAGGTACCGAATTTTGTTCGTTCACTATTCTATAGACCTATTCTATACACGTAGCCATCCAAATGATGAAAAACTACAGGAATTACATGAGAGTTTTTGTAATTGACGTTGCAGCTTCCGTGTGCTGGACTATCGTACTTACCTGTTAAATGACAATGTTCGCGGTGTTTATCATCTTCTTTCTTAAATTCTTTTTCGCAAATAAGACACAATTTTACATTTAGAAAATCTTGTTTAGACCTAGTCTATCTAGAACAGTAGACCAACAAAATGTAATCTCTTATTTAATCAAGTACTTTAAACTAAAAGATCTAGATGTTAAGAATGAACGTCAATTTTGCTCGGCGCACATTATAACTCTAGAAGTTCTAATTTGTTTCAATAAAATATAATCCACCTGGAAAAAAGACCAGGAAATCTATTGCCTTCGTCTCTAAACTTTCTCAGCCTAAGTTATCGAGTATTCGTTTCACAGTGAATGACCAGCAAAAGGAAATAAAAACGTAACTCAGTCATGGTCCTCTTTGACCTCTCGATTGCACAGCATCCCCGATCGTATTCTTCGCTTAGCGGACAATTCAGGTCTGCAAAAATTGGGATGGACCAACGAGCACGACTTTAGGAAGGTTTTTGGGCTTACACAGAAACATGCGAACTACCGAGTCCTTTTTCTCCATTTGAACTTTAACCTCCACCCCTTCTATTTTCTCTACTCGCTCGTTTCAAATGGCTGCTGGTTATCTACTCTTGCCTCGAAACCAGGCGTATATCGATCACATACCCGACGCTCCTGTATATGCTAACTATACAGAATGCGTCTAGACTATTTTTTATGCTTATCCCAGTTTATAGGAAATAAAGAGAAGAAATAGAAAAAAGCGTGCGTTACCGGTAGCTGTCGGACCCGCGATATGTTGTACGCAGGAACCGACCGACGTTCATTATGATTAACATCGGAAAAACAGTCCAGAAATTTTGCAGAGGAATCCTTTTTAATAGCAGTTTAATTTATATTTAGTGGTCAAAAGTTGAACTGTTTTGTAAAAAATTCGTTTTTCTGACTTGAAAGTTTAACTTTTTTTATCGAAAATTAAACTATTTTAATAGGAAATTCAACTTTTTGAATTAAAAATTTCCTTTATTGTAAAAATTCATATTTTCTGGTTGAAACTTGAACTTTTTCCCAAAAATGTAGTCCTTTTTGGTTAAAAATTCAACTTTATTCTCAAAAATTCAACAATTTTATTAAAAAGTAACTTTTCGGTTGAAAATTTCGCAGATTAATGTGCCTGTAACATTTTTAATGATTATCCCAGTTTATGGGAAATAAAGAGAACAAGTGGAAAGAAGCTTGCGTTAACTGTAGCTGTCGGACCCATAATATGTTGTACGCAGGAACCGACCGACGTTCTTTATGGTTAACATCGGAAAACAGTCCAGAAATTTTGGAGAGGAATCCTTTTTAGTGATAGCAGCTTAATTTATATTTTGTGGTCACAAGTTGAACTGTTTTCTAAAAAACTCGTTTTTTTAAATTGAAAGTTCAACTTTTTTATCAAAAATTAAACTATTTTAATAGACAATTCAACTTTAAAAAAAAATTTACTACTTTGTAAAAATTAATATTTTCTGCTTGTAAATTGAACCTTTTTCCAAAAATGTAATCCTGTTTGGTTAACAATTCAACTTTGTTCTCGAAAATTCAACAATTTTATTGAAAAGCAACTTTTCGGTTAAAAATTACTCTGATTAATGTGCCCATAATATTTTTAATAATTTTCTCAGTTCATGGAAAATAAAGAGAAGGAGTGGAAAAAGCGTGAATTATCGCTAGCTGTCGGACCCGCGATATATTGTGCATAGGGACCGACCGACGTTCTTTATGATGATTGATTTTGGTAGAAAATTGAACAATTTTATTCAGAATCAAATTTTTTGTTAAACATTTCAATTTTATATGCAAATCTAACTATTTGGACAGAAAATTCAACTCACTCTTTTGTAAAAATTAAACAAATTCGATACAAAAGTTCTATGTTTGAATTAAAAAAAACTTTTTTATTAACAACTAATATTTTCTGCTTGTAAACTAACTGTCTAGTTAAAACAGTGAGATATATTAAGTTAAAAAGTAAAATTTTGATTAAACATTCGATTATGTAGGTAGAATATTTAATTATTTCATTAAAAATGGACTATTTTATTAAAAATTAACTACTTTATTAATAATGAACTATTTTGTTGAAAATCAATTATTTCATTAAAATGAACTTTTTTAAAATTTATATTTTGTGGTTAAAAATTCAACTGCTTTGTAAAAAATTCATCTTTCTGAACTGAAAACTCTATTTTTTATTGAAAATTGAAATATCTGGTTAGAAAATTCAACTGTTTGAATTAAAAATTCATATTTTCCGGTTGAAAATTGATATTTTCCCGAAAATGTAATCCTTTTTGGTTAAAAATTAAACTTTTCCGTTGAAAATTCTACTTCTCTTGTATAAAATTCAACGATTATGTTTTAAATTAAATTTTTGGTTTAAAATTCCACTTTATAATGCAAATCTTACTGTTTCTACAGCAAATTGAACTGTTTTGTGAAAATTTAACTAATTCGATAAAAAATTAATATATTTTAATTAAAAATAAACTGTCTTGTAAAAATTGCAATTTATATTCAGTTAAACTTTCAACATTTTATTGAAAATTCGACTATTTGGGTCGAATATTCAATAATTTCAATTAAAATTGACTATTATGTTAAAAATCAACTACTATATTAAAAATAAACTATTTCATTAAAATGAACTATTTTGTTCAAAATGTATATTTTTTGGTTGAAAATTCAACTTCTTTACTGAAAATTAAACTATTTTAATAGGAACTTCAACTTTTTGAATTAAAATTCACTTTTTTTTCAAATTTACATTTTCTAGATGTAAATTAAACTCATTCCCAGAAATTTAATCCTTTTCGGTTACAAGTTCAACGATTTCATTAGAAATTCGACTATTTTGGCAGAAAATTGCACAGTTTTATTCAAAACTAAATTTTTGTTGAAAAGTCCACTTTCTTATGCAAATCAGATTATTTCGACAAAAAATTCCACTGTTTCGTGAAAATTCAAAAAATTCGATAAAAAAATCAACCATTTAAATACAAAATAAAGTTTTTTCAAACTCATATTTTCTGATTGTTTTAACTGGCTTTTAAAACAGTAATTTATTTAATGCTACTTATATACTTATCTACTACTTAAATTATACTATTTAGTTAAAAATAAACAATTTTATCAAAAACTCAAATTTTATGATTGAAAATTCAACTGTTTTATAAAAAAACCTACTTTGAGGTTGAATACTCAATTAGTCTGTTTAAAATAAACTTTTTTTTATTGATAATGCATATGTTGATTGAAATGTTTTTTGTTTCTTTACTACAAAAGGATGCTATTTTGAAAATTTAGCTACTTTTTACAAATTAGTCTTCTTCGGATAAAAATTCAACGATTTTGGTAAAAAATTCATGGTTGCAAATAAAAATATTTAATGAAAACTTCGTCTTTTTAGAATAAAAATGTAACTATTTGGTTGAAACTTGACGTATATCGTTGAAAAAAAAAATATATATATATATATATATTCTGGTAGAAAATTTAAACAATTTTGGCTAAAATTAATTATTTTCTGTGGAAAATTCAACTTTTTTATTAAAAATTTGTCTTTATGTGTTTAAAATTAAACAATTTTGGCAGAAAATCCAGTTATATTTGGTTAGAAAATCAACTTTTTTGATATAAATTCATATGCATCGTTAAAAATTCAGTTTCTTTTTTGTAAAAAATCTCATTTTCGTATTGAAAATTCATCAATTTGGTTCAAAAATCTTCTTTCTTAACTTGAAAATGTTTGTGGTTTAAAAAAGGTTCTACTTTGTTAAAAACCAAAATTTTCAGATGAGATTATTAAACTATTTCAAAACTATTTCGTAGAGAATTCAATAGTTCTGTTGAAAAGTAATCTTTTTTGGTTTGAAATATAACTCATTTTTTTTTATTTCTACTTTTTTGTTAAAAATTCATCTGTTTTGGTAAAAACTACATCTGCCTATAAATTATTTATTGTATTCTACTTTATTAATTTTTTGTTAAATATTACTTATTTCTTATTAACAATTTAGTTTTCTAACTAAAAATACAACAATTTTATTTTTCTGTAAAATTGATCTTTTATATTAAAAAAATATATTGCTTGGTTAGAAAATTATTATTTAGGCTTATGTAAAAAAATAAATAAATAAAAATATCAGGTTATATATGAAATAACACGCATGATTTGACACAGTTATTACAAGAATCATCGAGTGGAAATACAAAAAATGGAAAACATGCTTGAACAACTTTCTTGTTAAATGACTCGATTAATCCAACATTTAACATATCAAAACCTTCACATTTAATTTAAACTCGAAACCTGATAACTTCCTTATTACTCTAATAATTACTAATATTTTGAAATTGGTTGAAAAGTAATTTATATAAAAAACTGGATTTTTCTTTTTTCTTGAACATGTCGTATTAAATTCGATTGATCTGTATTCTATGACAGCTAATTTGTTTCCTTTTCACTGCTGGAATAACTTTAATGGAATGATTGGGTTTTGAAATTTTTACTTTTGATATTCTTCTTTTCAGCTTAGTTGTAAATTTTTTTTGTGTTGAAAATTCTGCTATTTTAGAAGAAAATTTAATTGTTTGGTTTAAAATAAACTTTTTTGTTAGCAAAATTATATTTTTCTTGTGGAAAATTGAAAACAATCTTTTTATAAATTCTTATTTTCTGGTTAAAAGCTCAAGCATTTTCTAAAAATGTATCCTTTTTGGCAACACTCTCAACTAAAATTTTTTTTTCAAGTTTATATTTTCTGGTTCAAAATTCAACTGTTTTGTGAAAATCCGTCCAATTCAATAAAAAATTCAAGTTGTTGATTTAGAAATAAAATTTTGTTCAAAACTCATATTTTCTGATTGCGAATTGAAATTTCTTGTGAAAACAGTAATTATCTTTGTCTAAAAATTAAACCTTTTTAGAAGATTCAAATAGTTGGGTGGAAAATTAAACTGGTTCATTTAAAATTAACTATTTAATTGAAAATGGACTTTTTTATTAAAAAATGATATTTTATGGTTAAAAATTCAACTGCTTTGTAAAATCTTCATCGGTTGTAAATTGAACTGTTTCCTAAACATGTAATCCTGTTTGTTTAAAATTCAACTTGTTCTTTGAAAGTTCGACTATTTTGGTAGAAAATTCAACAAGTCCTTTAAAAATTAACCTTTTGAAAAAAAATTCAATTATTTGGCTTAAAATAAACTCTTTTGTTGCAAAATCATATTTTTCTTGTGGGAAATTCAAATTTTTTTTACAAATTCATATTTTCTGTTTAAAAGTTCAAGCATTTTTTAAAAAGGTAATCATTTTTAGTTCAAATTGAATTTTTTTAATTAAAAATTTAAATTTAATAGAAAATTAACTTTTCAGTTAAAAATGTATATTTTTTGGTTAACAATTCAACTGTTTTGTGAAAAATTCGACTAGTGCGATAAAAAATTCAACCATTTCAATTCAAAATAAACTTTTTGTTAAACACTCATTTTTTTGTTATTATAATCTGAACGTTTTTGTAAAACAGTAAGTGGATTTGAATAAAAATTCAACTTTTTTTATTAAAGATTCAAATATTTGGATAGAATATTAAACAATTTCGTTAAAAATGAACTATTTAATTAAAAATTAACTACTTTGTAAAAAATTGATATTTTGTGGTTAAAAATTCAACTGTTTTGTAAAAATGCCGTCCTTCTGAATTGAAAATTTAATTTTTTTATTGGTAATTCTACTATTTAAAAAAAAAATTTAGCCTTCTAAATTGAAATTTGAATTAAAAGTTTGACTATTATGGTACAAAATTCCTTTAAAATTATTTTTTTTAATTCCTTTAAAATTATTTTTAATTCCTTTAAAAATGAACTATTTATTTCATAATTTATAATTTCCATTTAAAAACTCAACTATTTTGAAAAAATTGTCTTTTTGAATTGAAAATTCAACTACTTGGATAAAAAATTAAAATATATTAATCAATAATCCACTTTTTAAAGATTCAAATATTTCATTTTGAAAATTCGACTATTTTACTAGAAAATTAAAAACATTCCATTAATTGCTGCAAATTTATAGACATTTTTAAATTGAATTTTTGACAATTTATGGTTAGTTGTCTAAAGTTACCTGTAATATTACCATAAATTACTCAAATTTTTTAGAAATTAAAAAAAAACTTTTAAAATAGAATTTTGGATAATTCATGGTACTTTTCATATTTACCTGTAAAATTACCGACAGTTTCAAAAAATTTTCGCAAATTTCTAGACATTTTTCAATTGAATTTTGAGTAACATATCTTAAGTTACTATAAATTACCTTTGATATTAGCATGAATGACCAACAAATTGCAAAAATTTCCATAAATTTACAAAAATGTTTGAAATTAAATTTTTGATAATGTATTGTAATTCACATAAATTTACATGTGAAATTATTGTAAATTACCAAATTTTTCATAAACTTCCAAAAAATAGACAAGATGTTAAAAATTGAATTTTGGATAATTTAAGGTTATTTGCCTGTAAATTTATCATAAATCACCGAAAATTTTCATAAATTTGGTCAAATTTATAAACATTTTTTATTGAATTTTGAGTAATTTAAATGTCTACAAATTTGTAGAGAAAGTAAATTAAATTCCAAGTAATATATTTTAAGTTACCATGAATTACCTGTATTATTACCATAATCAACTAAAAATTTTCACAAACTTCCGAAAATTAAAAAAAAAGTTTGAAATAGAATTTTTAATCATTTATGATAATTTGCCAAATTTACAGGTAAAAGTACAGCAAATTTCCATAAACTTTCGGAAATTAAGAAAGCATGTTTAAAAATGAATTTTTGATCATTTATATTTATATATATATTTATATTATATACATTTATATTTATCACCATTAACTATCAAAAAATTAAATACATTTTTGCAAATGTATACACAATTTTAATGGAATTTCAGGCCATACATCTTAAGTTACTATAGGTTACCTGTAACATTACCATAAATTACCAAAACATTTCATTAATTTCCGTAAATTAATAAAAATGTTTAAAATTGAATTTTGGGTCAAATATGGTCATTTACCATATTTACCAGTAAAATCCCCATAAATAACCAAAACGTTCCATAAATTTTCGCAAATTCATAGAGATTTTGAAATTCAATTTGATTCATTTATTTAAAATTATCATAATTTACCTGTAATATTATCGTAAATTACCATAAATTCCCATAAATTTCGGAAAATTTACATAAATTTCTAAATTGAATGTTGGGTAAATTATCTTAAGTTATTATAAATTACCTGTTACATTATCATAAATTACCCAATAAATAAATAAATTGCTGGAAATTTCTAAAAATGTTAAAAATTGAATTTTGCATAATTTATCGTTATTCACAATAGTGACTTGCTTTAAAGTCTTGTGAGCTATTTTCAGAAATTTTAGGGAATCTTTTGTTATGTTCAAAGACCTTTTTTAATTTTTTCCTAAAGTTTATTTTTCCAAATAAAGAATTATTACAAATTTTCACACGAATATAAGGAAAATTCGTTTTTTTTTAAATCTTGACAGATCTTCTAAACCCTCTAATCTTTAAATATTATTAACATTTTTCCTTTATCTTTTATTTATTTTGCAAAATTTTAAAAATTGCCTTAAAATCTTTTAGGCCCTTCTTTGACTATTTTTTAAATCATCTCAAATCTTTTAAAATAATCTGTTCAAATTAATTTTTTAAAATAAAAAATTATTTTAATTTTTTCTAGGAACCTGAAAAGATGTCTTTTATTTCCATGTGACTTTAAAAATCATTACAAGTTTGAATTATTTTTTAATCGTTTCAAAACTTCTGAATATCCCTTAAATTTACTAAAAAAAAAATCTAAAATTATGTAATATTTCAAATCTGCAAAATTTTGGTTTAAAATCTTTTAAACACTTTTTGAAAGTTTTAGGAAATAGTCCCAAATGTTTTGCGATCGTTTTTCGATTTTGTCTCGAAATTCCTTACTAAACAATCATTTACAAATTTCCCATGTATTTTAAGAAATTTTTTTCACACCCTGTCAAAATTAGGTTACCTAAAAAATTTGAAAATTTTGAAAAATGAAAAAAACAGTCTCAAAGTCTTCCATATTTTTTTACCCCACATTTTAAAATCTTAAAAATTTAAAATTATTCTTTTCAAATAAAACCGAAACCACTCCTCATCAAACCTTTCATAATTATTTAAAAACTTCAACTTTTTAATTCGGGGTTTTCGTGTATTCTCTGAGTTCACTTTTATAATCTAGCTTTCACACTGGAACGATAAACATCGGCATAATTATTAGAAATAATTAGATAGAAAAAAAGAACAGAAAAAAATTATTAGAAAAATCCACCGTATCATTTTCACAATGACTATATAGATAAACTGTTTTTCTGATATACATATACCAGTTTCTAACAGCTCCATATGACAAAAGACTTAGAACAGTAAAAACAAATCGAAAAAAGTAGAGACCCTATAAGAAGAGAGGCTGGCCATTGGGTGAAAAAAATATTCAAAAATGGTAACAAATTACAAACATTTTTTTATTATCCTACAAGAAATGTTCTTCGCGATTGAGGTGTCCAATCACATTGACTCAATTAAGGTAAGCTCATAAATTCGAAGTGATTTTGAATTTTAATTCCCAAATCTACTTTGTGAATTTCTGCAATTGAATGTTCGCAATTTAAAATCACTTAAACATTTTTTTCTTTGATGAAGGTCACAACCTCATTTCTACACTGTAATTTAGCAATTGAATTTGTACATTTATATTGTAATTTTAGTTAAAAAATTTTAAGGATTCAAATCCACGTTGTTCCCGCGTACGCGCCCATTCGCGCGGCCATTTTTTTCACCCTGGCTCTCGATATCTTCTAGTTACAGTTTTGCTAAAACTTCCCACTGTTTTGATTGGCTACAATTAAACCGGAACCAGAAGTGATAAAAAGTGCGCGATTTTTAAACCAAATTTTACAATAAATTTACAGTTTTTAAGAATAAAACGAGGAAGAAGATAACATAATATATAAACATGTAAAAACTTCATAAAATATATAAAATAGAAATAGTAGGAAAAAAACTATTCCATTTGGTGCTTAAAACTTAGTTTTGTTAGTTGAAAATTCAGGTATTTTTATTAAAATACGTCTTTTTTACATAAAAATTAATCTTATTAGTAAAATTCAATTATTTTGTTGAAATGTTGTTTTTTAAGTTGAAAAATAATTTGTTTAATTGAAAATGTTCAAAGAAGGTCCGCAAAAATTCGTAGTTTTGTAGACGATTGGAACCCGAAATTCATCTTTTTTATCATTCTTGTATTTTGTTAAATTTAGTGTTTTTGGTAGAAAATTAATCTTCTTAATTAGAATATTTTGTTAGAAACTCGTTTTTTGTTTGATTGAAAAGTAATTTTTTAAATGTTAATTTAATTATTCGAAATTTGGTTGAAAAGTGATCTTTTATAGTTGAATGTTCAATATATTGGTTAAAAATTGATCTATTTTATCCAGGGTTAATTTTTTGGTAAAAGATAAAGGTTCGTAGTTGAAAATTAATTTTATTGTGTGAAAGGTACGTTATTTTTATTAAATATGTATTTCTTACGTTGATAATTCATTTGTTTTTTTGAAAAGTCGTCTTGTTTCTTAACAAACATTTTTTAACTGAATGTTTAACAATTTTAGGTTTGATTGAAAACTTACGGTTCGAAAATTAAACTATTTTATTGCAAATTCATATACGAATTTAGTAAAAGATGCGTCTTTTTTGGTGAAATATTAATATTCTGGATTAAAAATTGATATTTTTAGTTGAAAATTCAAATATTTTCTGGAAAATTCATTTTTTGATACAAATTATTTTTTATTTGTTTGTTAAAAACTGAACTATTTTGTTGGGAATTCTTTGTTTGATGCTTGAAAATAATTTCCACAACCAAAAATTAAAATGTTCCAGTTTTAGCTGAAAATTATTATTTTTTTTTAAATGAAAATTCAACTATTCAGTTAAAAATTCACGTATTTTGTAGAAAATTAATATTTATGGCTGAAACTTAATCTTTTTGCTTGAAAACTCTTCTTTTATTTTAGAATATTAATCTTCTTAGTCTATTCGGTTTTTGGTTTAAAGGTTATCTTTTTTAGATACAAAGTTAACCATTTAATTGAAGATGAATCTATTTTGTAAAAAGAAAATTTTTTTCTTGTAAGAAAAGAATGTTCGTTTTTGAAAATTAATTTTGTTCGGTAAAAGATTAATCATTTTCGTTAAAAATTTCTTTCTGTGACTGAAAATTTATCTTTTAGATGGAAAAAAAATGTTCTTCGTAGAAAATTCACCAAAAAGTTAAATTTTTTAAATAAAACACTGAATTTTGAAACAAAACATTGATTTAATAAACAAAAAACAAAAAAAAGGGATTTTTAATTTAGAATTAAATTTTTTTTTCTGAATTTGACAGAAAGTATCTTAATTTTAAAATCTATTTGTTAAATTTGTAACCAAAGAAATGAATTTTCAAACAAAAAGATTAGTTATCTACCGAAAAAATGGATTTTTCATAAAATTCGAGAATTCTCAACCAAAAAGTTAAATTTTTAAGAACCAGAGATATTTTTTTTAATTTGTTAGAAAGTAATTCAACTTTAAAACCTAATTGTTAAATTAATAATAAAAAAGAGGTAATTTTAAACAAAAATATTTATTTACTACAGCAAAGAAAATGAATTTTGAATAAAATTCAAGAATTCTCAACCAAAAAGTTGAATTTTTAAGACATAAAGATTTTTAAAATTTTTAAGAAAGTAGTTCCACTTAAAAACTTAATGTCTACATTTTTAACCAAACAAATAAATTTTTAAACAAAAATATTTGTTATCTACTGAAAAAAACTAATTTTTTATGAAATGTTAAAACTCTCTTCCAAAAAGTTAAACTTTTAATTTGAAAAGATGCACTTTTACGCAAAATATTAATTTCGTACCAAAAAAGAAAGAATTTTCAATGAAATTCAAAAATTTTTAACAAAAAAGTTATATTTTTAACCAAAAAGATAAATTTTTAAACCAAAAGAATAATGTATTACCAGAAAGGATGAATCTTCCATACAATTCAAGAATTCTCAACGAAAAAGTTGAATTTTCAACTAAAAAATATAAATTTTTAAACAAAAAGATTAATTTACTACTAACTAGACGAATTTTTATTAAATCTCAAGAATTTCAACCAGATAGTTAAATTTATTATGAATACATTTTTTTTTAAGTTTGAAATTGAACTTTTTCATTGGAAAATCATCATTATCGATTGAAAATTAATTTTTTATTTAAGAAATGTACTATTTCACCTTTGGTTTAAAATATAAAATTTAACTTCTTTTTAGTTGAAAATTTCACTTTCTTGATATAAAATTATTCCTTTTGGTTGAAGATATCATTTTAGTATAAAATTAATTTTTTTCATTGAAAATTAATGTTCTTAAATGAAAATATGAATATTCCATTTTTGGTTGAAAATTTAACTTTTTTTTGTTAATAATTCATGTATTTTGTTGAAAAATAGTATTTTTTAGTAAAAAATATTGTTCTTCGTTGAGAACTCACCTCTTTGGTTAAAAGTAATTTTTATTGAGGATTCACCATTTTAATTTAAAGTTCAGTTTTTTGCTTTAAAACGTATCTAAATCTACTGTGTTTACTAAAATTTTTTAGTTGGAAATAATAATTTTCTTAACCAAAAATTTAACTATTCGATTTTTCGTTTGAAAATGACCTATTTTAAATTAAAAATTCAGGAACTTTGAGTGAAAATTCGTATTTTTTGGTAAAATTAGTTTTGTTCTGGATATTTTTTCTAATTTCTAAACACCTCTAAACATGATTATCGGTGTATTAACATTTAAAACGAGTTAACTTTTCTGTCCCCTTTATAATCTTATATATTTCAATAGATGTATGGAACAAATCAAACTTTCGCGCCCTTTACAATCAATAATGGTCCCGGACTAATCGCGATGCGCAGTGACAAGACTGTGTGAGTTTGTGTCTCAACTTTACCTAGTAACCAAAGTGCAGCCTATTTATTCTGTAAGTGTAGGTGAACGATTCTTTGGTTAAAATCATTTTAATAAAGTGAGACGATTTAAAAAATGAATACCGCAAATATTTTTAAATTTAAGAAGGAAATTGTTTCGGCAAACCAAGCCGCAGCCGTTTAACATATCACATATGT
Source organism: Belonocnema kinseyi (assembly GCF_010883055.1). Classification (NCBI taxonomy): domain Eukaryota; kingdom Metazoa; phylum Arthropoda; class Insecta; order Hymenoptera; family Cynipidae; genus Belonocnema; species Belonocnema kinseyi. Next base: position 21,483,646 of record NC_046660.1, read on the forward strand.
CAAATAAATTTTTTCGTCAGATAAATTTTACCTTCCGTCAGATAAATTTTATCTTTTGTCAGATAAATGTGCTGCAGCGTTTTTATCCAATTTAAGGGCATGTGATACTTAGAAAATTGTCGATTTTACCAGTTTTAGGTTCTCCCGGTTTTTTTTTCTAGAATAATAATTTTTTTTTTTTAATTTGGGAAATGATAGCGAACATGCTAACGGACGTCCCCACACACTTTTTTTGTAGGTTAATTAGAACAAGTTTCAATTTAGCAAAATGTGATTAATTTGCATAGCGCTTAGGAGATAGTATCGATTTTTTCAGTGTTAGATTCCCCCGGCTTTTTTCCTAGGATAAGAAATATTTTGCCTTCAAAATCTGGGAAATGATAGCCAACATGCTAATAGATGTCCCCGCACACTTTTTTGTGCTTTTTTATAAAAATTTTTTTGATATTGCTAACAGCGTGCGTGTATATTTCAAGGTTATGTGTGTTACAATTCACCCGAGCGTTACTTCCAAACTACACAATATTTTTGGCCGAAAACTTTGGACTTACAAATAAACATAGTAAATAATCTCTCGGAACTAACCTTGTTTGCAGCCAATCAAAAAAAGTTTATTTCATAAATTGTTTCCAGATTATCGGAAAGGTAGGGATGAAAAACGGCGTAACCTCAAAATAATGCATATGCATAACATTTTTATTTAGCACGATAAATTTTTTTTGTTATTATCCCTCAAAAAAGAGTGGGGACGTCCGTTATGATATTTTATAGCATCTCCGAATTCAGTTTTTAGAAATGTTCATTTTTGTGGAAAAAAAGCCGGGAAAACTGTAAGTATCACATGCCCTTAAGGATAACATTTTTTCCTGGGGTACACTGTGTAATAATTGAAAATACAATTATTAAATTATTATGTCTCATTATTAGGAAATGTCGAATGAGCAGAATGACAGGTGAGTTTCGAGGTGGTCAGACAGGATTGTCAGAATCACCCCTGAGCAAGCTCAAATTTCCTCCCACCTCCTGAGTGGCTGGTGCTTCGGTTCAGACCCTAACCACTGGAGAATTAATTACGGCCTCTAATTACCCTCTGCATCCGTAACAACAGATTCCATTATTATCCAGTACAGTGGTCTGCAAAACTTTTGAGTGGACCTTGACAATTTTTAACCAGCCACACTTTCTTTAATAAAAAGTAACTTTAGTTGCTGCTGTGCAATTTTACTAAAGATTTAAAAAGATTCAGTCTTCAAACATTCATTACAACACGATGTTGCTTCTTCTAGAAGATTTTAAATCTAAGTTTTACTTAGTTTGAATAAATTTCATGAAATTTTCTTTCATTTAATCTTACTTTAATTGAATTCAATTTTAACAAAAAGTTGCAATTTTTATTAAAAAAGAACCATTTTTAACCAAAAGGAGAATAGCCAAATTTTTAATGGCCAAAATAATTTTACAATTAAAAAAAAAACAAATTTTCAACTAAACAATTCGATTTACAACCAATGAGATAAATTTCTAACTAAAATTTGAAATCGTCAAGAAAAAATGCATTTTTAAGAAAGAAGTTTCACTTTAAAACCTATTTTTTGAATTTTTCAACAAAAGCATTAACTTTCTACTGAAAACAACGATTTTTTAACAAAGCTAAAAAATTCTCAATCAAAAAGTTGAATTTTCAAATAAAAAAGATTAATTAAAAAAAAAGATTAATTTGCCATCAAACAAGACGAATTTTTAATGAAATTAAAGAATTTTAAACCAAAAGTTGAAGTTTTAAGAACCAAAGAAACCTTTTTTTTCAATTTTTTAAAAGTATTTCAACTTTATATCCTAGTCAAGTTTATAACTAAAAAGGAAGTTTTCAACAAAAATGTTAATTTTCTAACAAAAGAAACAAATTTTTAATAACTTTCAAAGATTCAGAACCAAAAAATTGAATTTTAAATAAAGAAAGATTAATTTTCAAACAAAAAGAATAATTTTCTACCGACAAAACCAAATTTTTAACAAAATTCGAGAATTCGCAACCAAATAGTTGTATTTTTGAGAACCAGATAAGTTGATTTTTAATTTCAAAAAAAGCAGTTCAACTTTAACAACTAATTGTTGAATTTATAACGAAAAATAAGATTTTCTCAACAAAAAGATTTATTTTCTACTAAAAGAGGCGAATCTTCAACGAAATTCAAAAATTCTCTCCTAAAAAGTTGAATTTTCAAATAAAAAAATGAATTTTTAATAAAATTTAGGAATTGTCAACTAAAAATTTCAATTTTTGGATATATATTATTTTTAGCTCGAAAGAAAGTAGTTCAATTTTAAAATATATTTGTTAAATTTTTAACCAAAAAGATTAAGTTTCGATCGAAAAAATGAATTTTCAACAAAATTCGAGAATTCTCAACAAAAAAGTTGAATTTTTAAAACCAGAGAATTTTTTTTTAATTTTTAAGAAAGTAGTTCCACTTAAAAACATAATTTTTACATTTTTCACCAAAAAGATAAATTTCTAAACAAAAATATAGAACTTTCCATAAAATGTTAAAACTCTCATCCAAAAAGTTGAACTTTTAATTTTAAAAAATGCATTTTTAAACAAAATATTAATTTTCTACAAAAAAAAAATTCAACAAAAAAGTTAAATTTTCAACCAAATAGATTAATTTTTAAACCCAAAGATTAATGTTCCACCAGAAAATACGAATCTTTAATGAAATTCATGAATTCTTAACGAAAAGTTGAATTTTTAAGTAAAAAATATTAATTTTTCAACGAAAAGATTAATTTATTACTAAACAGGCGAATTTTTATTAACTATCAAGAATTTGAACCAAAAGGTGGAATTTGTTATAAACACATTCTTTTCTAAATTTGAAGTAAGTAGATACGTTTTAAAACCTATTTGTTGAATTTTTAACGAAAAAGGTGAATTTTCAGACAAAAGGATTAATTTTACACCGATAAAAAACGAACTTTAGATAAAATACTGAACCAAAAAGTTGAACTTTAAATTAAAAAAGATACATTTTTAAACCGAAATATTAATTAACGACAAAAAAAAAGAATTTTCTATCAAATAAAAATCTTTCAACAAAACATGTTAAATTTTCTACTGAAAAAACGAATTTTAAAACAAAAATATTAATTTATCACTGAAAAAGACGAATTTTCAATAAAATTCAAGAATCGTCAACCAACATGTTGAATTTTCAACTAGAACAGATGAACTTTTAAACAAGAAAATTAATTTTTCATCGAAAAAAATCAAATTTTCAAACAAATACAAGAATTTTGAACTAAAAAGTTGATATTCTAACTAAAAAAGATTAGTTTTTAAACAAAAAGAATAATTTACTGCCGAAGAAGAAAAATTTGAATAAAATTCAAAACATCACAACCAAAAAGTTGAATCTTTATGTATTTTTATTTCCTAATAGGCCCCCGGAAAGGATAATTTAAAAAAATGATGAGTTTTTACTTTCTTTGATAATTTTAAAATAAAAATTATACTCGACATAACTAAATTTATCACCAGAATTTTTATTTTACAATACAAATTTTTGAAAATCTTGTGTTACAACAAAACAAATGATTTCGTGCAGTGAAAACTAATTCCGTCAAGAAATAGGGACCGAATATTGAAATATATAAAAAAAAACTAATGTTTTCAAAGTTTCAAACTTCACAAAGTTTCTTGTAACTGAAGATATCGTTTTAAAAATCTTTAAAAAAAAATCATGAAGACTCATTTTGATATTTAGAAAATGATTTTTGATAGTCATAATCAAAATTAAAAATTTTCTTATTTCCGTCCACCCTTGTGTAAATGCGAAGTTAATGCCATAAGATTTTTTGAAATGAAAGTTAATACAATTTTGCATTGAACTGTAAGGGCCCATTTTTTAATTTGAATTTATTTTTTATTTATTTAATATCAAAAATGAAAAAATTGAGACTTTTGAATTATACCGATTCAAAAAGAATGCTTTGATTCAATCATTAATATCTAGAAAACTGAAAGCAACTATCCAAAGAAGATTTTCAAAAGCAATGGAATTAACAAAATTTAATAAATAAATTCTTAATTTAAAAGCAATTTTATATAAACAAATATTGATATCAGGTATTTTTTATAGAATAAATAAAGTTTTCTCTATGGAATGGATCACATATCACTTGGAAATGAAACCTAAGTATAATATTTGATCACAAAATCAAATTTAATAATTGTTTAAGCTACCTTAATTAACAAATGCACTGTTTGACTACTTTTGGAGGTGCAAACATGATTTTTGCAATCCAATTAGCTATAAATAACTAACTTTTAAATTTTTCAGAACATTTGGATGACATTGAACAATTTAGTAATGTAAACAAAAATTGTTTAAACAAATTTATGTCATTCAATGTATTCGTAAATAAAATACCACTTTTTTCACGGAATCAACAGTCACTGATTTAGCAATGATTTTTATATATTAATCGATAACATTTGATCATTTTTTAACCAAAATTAATTTAAAAATGTATTACTTGGCTATTTTCCAGCATTTAAACTTGTTTTTTGTGTAATCAAATGTTAGTAACACATTTTTTAAAACGGTTTTTGACAGCTCGATATCAATCCACTATTTTTATTTTTATTAACAATGTAGTAACAATGTAGTAAGTGTTATTAGGTAGTTTCTAGATACATTGCTCTAGCCTCTTGTGCTGATATTCATTTTTTTCGGGAGATATTCAACTTTATAACCTATTTGTTAAATTAATGAAGAGAAAGAGCAAATTTTTATACAAAAAGATTAATTTTCTATTTAAAAAAAACGAATTTTAAATGAAATTCAAGAATTTTTATACAAAAAGTTGAATCTCTTAACTAAAAAAGGTGACTTTTCAAACAAAATGATTAATTTTCTAAAAAAAAAATATTTAAATGTTTAACAAAAGTCGCGAATTCTCAACCAAAAAGTTGAATTTTTGAGGGGCAAATATTTTATTTTTATTTTTAAGAAAGTAGTTACACTTTAATATATAGTTGTTACATTTTTAACCAAAAAGATGAATATTATATACCGTATGTTATATATCGCTATGTTTGAGCGCGCCTAGGGCGCGCGACTGTTTGTTTTCGCTCTTCACGCTCGGTCTTTATATTTTCGCACATTCTTGCGCGAACTTTTTAAAATTAAGATTCAAAACATCCACCACTGTAATTTTGTGATTGTGAATTCTCTTTCGTTAAAAAAGCTTAGCTCGATAGTTTGAGCGCACCTACGGCACGCGACTGAGGGCAATCACACTCCGCGCTTAGTCTTTGCATTTCTTCCGCATTCGGGCACAGACCTTTTAAAATCAAAGGTGAACGGACCGACAACTGTAATTTTGTGATTGTGAACTCTCTTTTGTTAAAGCTTGTTTGGCTTTAACGAATACATTCTCATCACGTATCTCGTGCTTCGCACTCGATTTTGTCCAACCTGTCAACTTTTCTACATTATACACAACAATTTTATATGAATTACAATACATTTTTATTTAACTCTGCAAGGGATTACTTATTAAAAAATTGCAAAATAAAAAGCAAATTGTATTTATCATTATTATTTTTGTATTTGTTTATTATTTTGCTTTGAATTATATTCTAAGCTGCATAAAAATTGAATCATACTACTTCTTATGTCCTTGTTTTTATAATTTTTTTAATTTTTGTTGTTTTTTTTACGATTAAATAAAAACTACTGCGCATCTGCATAGTGTCTAATACAGAAACCTATATAGGGTCCTATATAGGAGCCTATGTCCTCTTTCGTCTTTTCGGTGCTTTTTCCAAAAAGTTAATTTTAAAATTTTTAATCTTATGTTTTACGATTAAAAGAAAATCTACTCGTCCTATCGAAAAATAATTAATAATAAATTTATAGATCTTTTTAGGCAAACAACTATTGTCTGTTAATTTAAGTTGACACCTAGTGTCGTTTTTTCAAACAAATTAAATATTTTTATTTAGAATGTTATTTTTTATGTCTAAAGCACAAAGTAACTGGCCTATCAAAAATTGTAGCTCTTTTTTGGATGAGCAAGTTTTGCCTCATTTTTTCTCGTAACTTATATCGAAAAGTGATTCATTCTTAATTTGTAGTTTTTTCCAGGGCACGCAATTTGAACTTTTTCATTTTTATCGTATCCCAGTGGGCACAAAATTTTGCGACATCGTTACGAGATCTTTAAGACCTTTTTACGACATCCTATGTCCGTGTCGTTTCGGTGTCTTTACGATATCGCAAAGACATCGTCAGATCATACGACGTTTTTACGTTATCGTAAAGACACCTTAACGACATGGACATAGGATATCGTAAAGTTGTCGTAAAGATGTCGTAACGATGTCGTAAAGACGTCGCCAAAATTTATGCCCACTGGAATCTCGCATAGTTTGACCAAAAACTAGAATTTTTTGATTTTTCATTAGTTTTGGTACGATCAAATTTGTAGTGTTCAACTTCTCGACCAAATTAAAAAAGTTGTTATCATAGTCCTGTAGGGCTCTCAAAAAGCAAAGTATTTCTTTATCTGACTTTTTTTCATATCATGCGTTGTGTGGCTTGAAATGTTTATTTTAGTTTTTATAGAAAAAAGTCATGGGGATAAATTGTTTGAGTTTCTCAGTACTATGAACAAACGTACATAGAATTTTTATATCTTGAAAAAATGTGGTATGGAACATTTTTCGTACGATCAAATTTGGAATTTTCGACGAAATTAAAAAAGTTTTTATCATAATCTTGTAGGGCTTTCGAAAAGAAAAGTTTTTCTTCTCCTGACTTTTTTTCATATCATGCGTTGTTTGGCTTAAAATGTTCATTTTAGTTTGTTTTCTTGGATTTTGAATATGCTCTAACTCTGGTAATTTTCTTCTTTTTAAAAAAAAGTCAACAGGATAAATTGTTTAAGTTTTGAAGTACTATGAACAACCGTGCAAAGAATTTATACATCTGGAAAAAATGTGGTTTCAAAAATTTTTTGTACGACCAAATTTTGAATTTTCAACTTTTTGACCAAATTGAAAAAGTTGTTATCATAATCTTGTGGGGCTTGCATAAAGCAACGTTTTTCTTTTATAGACTTTTTTTCGTGTCATGCGTTGTTTGGCTCAAATCGTTCATTTTAGTTTGTTTTTCTGGATTTTGAAAATGCTATAACTCTAGTAATTTTTGATTAAAAAAAAGTCATTAGGATAAATTGTTTAATTTTTTGAATTCTATGAACAACCGTATACAGAACTTTTGAATTTTTAAAAAAGTGGTTTTAAAAGTATTAAAAATGTGCCAACTTTTTGAATTTTCATCCAAAATGGCTGGCTAACAAACTTGACCTTTAGTTTAGGACACTAAACGAGTGTGCCAAAGGGCAATCTAATAGATTAATTTTTTCAAAAGTTATCGTGTTCAAAGACAGACATACAGAAAGACAGATATACCGACACACATTCGTGAAAACCTGTTTTTCAGATTCAGGGGGTCTCAAAACGTGGACATTTGACAAAAACTGGGGGCAGGGGGTCAAATTTTACACAAATCTAATACCTTCTCTGATGAGAATGTAAAAAAAACAAGTTTAAATCTGAAAATAGCCGAATAATGTATTTGTTTATTAAGTTTTGTAAAACGATCATTAACTGTTTAAACAATTGTTATTTACAATAATAAATTGTTTAATGTCATAAAAATGTTTTTTTAAATACATAATCTATATATTTACAGTTAATTGCATCGAAAAAATCATGTACGTATTTCTGAAAATAGCCAAATAGTGCATTTATTAACTAAGGTAGTTTAAACAATTATTAACTATTATTTAGTTACTAAAACTCTTTTTGTCTATAAACTGTTCAAATTTAGTGCGAATCAAGTGACGAGTCGCCTCCAATCCCCAGGAAATCATTTTCATTCACTTATTTGTTTATAACAAATTCAATAAATTTGTGAATATTTGCATTGCTGTTTGATATCTTTTTTGGATAGTTGCTTTCCGTTTTCTAGGTATTTTCGATTGAATTAAAGCATTTTATTATAAATTGGAATACTTTAAAAGTCAATTTTTTTCATTTTTGTTATTAAATAAACGAAATAATTTTTGAAAAAATGTTTAAAGATAAAATACGAAAGGTGTCTAACCTAGTTTCTTGGCCTATACAGTGAACAAGATTGCTCGACACGCTTCATGGAAATACTTCGTAAAGCACATTGAGTAATTTACTGTTCCAAGTTGAGGGTGCTGGAGAAATAGTTGTGTTAGATTTATGACAACGGTGGTGGTTTAGTGCCAGTAAATAAATGGATTTAATTACTTGGTGCCAGAGCCAGGATGAGAGAACATAAAGAGCGAAGGGAAATTGAGAATCTGGGGCTTAAGAAGCGCTTTAGACTTGGAAATTAATATGCTATAAAATTTAATAGTAATTAATTTTGATATCTAAAACAAAAAATTAATTAGCATGCTGTAGGTCTAGATTAAAGCAAAACCCAAGAAAGAATATTCCACAGAAAAAATGGCGGGTTCTGTAATGTTGTGGCGTAAGTAAAAGTTGGCATCATTTAGAATTAAGGCCATGTGATGAGTGTAACAGCTGATCAAGTCAGCCCTAAGATCAATATTTTTTCACCCATATTAAAAAATAAAATTTTAAATAACGCGGAAATTTTTTTCGGGAAATGTTAATAAATATTAAAGGATCGTTTGTGGCCTTGCAAAGAGTTGGAGGAAGAAAAAAGTTTATTTATGCAAATAATGATTATCTACGGACACATTTAGGTTTTACAGCAGAAGTTTGACTTTTAAATTTCTCTGCCGGTAATCATGCAATCTGTTTTACCCACAGACCCCTAGAAGTTCGAAGTTGTCTACTCGCTGCGCTAGTGCTGCTTTGACACAGCTGATACCAGACTGATACGTATGTCAGACCAAATATATTTATTTGCATTTCAATTGCAAACATTAGGTTTTGCATTATTGGTGCATAATGTTCGTAAGCGATTTTTGTTGTTTGTCCCACTTTGGTAAATACAAACCTCGTAACTAGCCCACTGACAACAGTGCAAATTGCTTGCAGGGTTTGACGACAGCACGGTCGGTATTTCTCCAAAATAGAAATTAAAAAAAAAAACTTTTTTTACTATTCTAATTATTTAGGAAAGCAAACTTCCACTGGTATTTTCTTCAAAAAAAAAAAAAAAATTTCTTAAAATTTCCACCGAAACAAAGCAGAGACATGGACTTTATTACCTACTCTTTCATTTCCCAAACTTTTAGAGCGATACCTCTCATTTGGTTTAGACGTAAGTTGGGAAAGAAAAATCGAAGACCAGGTTTGGTCACGTGACCCTCTCGTAAAATGGCCTCAAAGCTCTAAAGAAACTTAGAAATCCTCTAGGCAACACTGATATATATGCACTGGATACCAGATAGCCGTGCATCAGCCAAAGGGAGTTTGAGGCAAATTGAAAGAGGGTTTTGACATTTAGCGCCCTCTGTGGTCATCCAGAGAAGTAAGTGAAACGAGCGCGAAATTCGAATCGTGCAGTTTATAAGACACAAAAGAAGGAGCATATTTTATTAGAATATTCATTAGAAGAATACAAAGAAAATAAAAAGTAGGTATATTCTTTTACCATCTGTAAAGTATATATGTATAGTATATAAGAATGAATGAAATTTATTTAAAAATGCCTGAATGAAAGGTATCAAATGAATGGAAATTATTACGGTGGAGCTATTATTTCGTTGAAAATGTGAAAATTTCAAAAAAATAATTCTTTATGGTTGAAAATTCTTCTCAGGTGGTAGAATGTTAACCTTCTTGATGACTAATTCTTCTTTTCTATTTATAATTTACTTCTCCGGTTATAGATACATAATAAACTGAAATAAAATTCATAGGAATATTGAATTAATTTTATTAGTTTAGTTAGAATTTGTAAAAAGCATATGGATATGGTGGACTTTTGGCGTAATACAAAAATGTATATACAATTTCTGAGCATTATATTTCAAATCCACCATTATAACGGATTGGATTAAAATGCAATTTACTGGTTTAAAAGTGAGGAATTTTATTAGGAACTTCTCCTATTCGTTTAAAACTTGTAGGCTTTTATAGAAAATTGACTAATGGTTTAAAATGTTTACTTTCTGATGAAGTTTCAACTGAATCTTGTTTTGGTTATTGAAATTTAAATACTTTTTATTCTAATTTTTATTTTCCCTTTGAAAATTCATCTATTTTTAGTACAAATTTCATGTTTGTTGGATTAGAATGCAATTTACTGGTTCAAAAGTGAAAAATTTTATTAAGAATTTATTGTTGGATTAAAATGGCATTTTAATCAAACAAACATGAAAGTTGTACTAAAAATTTGTCAATTTTCTGTAAAAGCCTGTAAGTTTTAAACAAAAAGGAAAAGTTCTTAATAAAATTGTTCACTTATGAATCAGTAAATTGCATTTAAATCCGACAAACATGAAATTTTTATTAAAAAGAGATGAAATTTTAGAGAGAAAATAAAAGTAAGAAAAGACAGTATTTATATTTCAATAAAAAAAAACAAATTTCAGTTGAAATTTCAGCAGGGAAATAAAAATTGTAAACCATTAGTTAATTTTCTGTATAAGCCTGCAAGTTTTAAACAAAAAGGAAAAGTTCTTAATAAAGTTGTTCACTTTTGAATCAGCAAATTGCATTTTAGAAATTGTAACAGAACTACTAAAATTACTTCAATGTTCGTATGAATTTTATTTCATTTTATTATTTATGTATAATGCATGTTTATTTTATTTCATACATTTTATGTCAGAAGAGTAATAAATGTACAAAAATATTAATGTGAATTGATTCTTATTATATTTCACCCACATCTTCTGCAAATCAACTCTATTTCGTAACAATTTTAAATCAATGAATACTTCTCAAAACCTTAGAATAGTAAATATAGGAGTAAAATAAATTTTTAACAAAGAAGAAGTTATTATCAAAATACTTAGTCGTGGCAAATTACGTAAAAATTTTTTAATTAAATTAAAAATTAAATTAAATTAAAAAATTACTATAAAAAAAATTATTATTTTCAATAAAAATTGGAATAGTATCATTTTTAGTTCTAAAAATGAATTTTCGGTTAAGAAAATGCATTTTTATATAAAAATTTATTTTCCGCCAAAGAGACTAATTTTTTGCACCAAGAAACAAAGATTTTTTACAAAATACATGAAACGCCAAACAAATATTTGAATTTCTAAAGAAATTCTCCATCTACTATAAACCTAGCCTACAATAAATGTCCATCGAAAAAAATATAATTTTGATGTAGAACATATCAATATTGATTTAAAGTTATTTAATTTTCATTAAGGACATTAATTTTCAACCAAAAAGAAACCAGATGTTTCACAAAATACATGAAATTTCAAGAAAAATTTTGAATTTTTTAAAGGAATCGTCAACCTCATATTTAAATTATTAACCGACAAGCTTTTTGCTTCAACATTTATCTAATTTGTTAGAAAAAAAAGTTTTTCGGCTGAAAATATTAATTCTTTTGACTGAAAACTTAACTTTTATAAGGGTTCATTTTTAAAATTTTTTATTTTAATAAATATCATGAATAGTCATACAGATAAATATTTAAGAACTGTTTTTTTCTTTAAAAAAATTAAATTAAATGATAAACATTCCTAGCTTCTCAAAATATTTAATATTAACCTGATATTGCAAGTCTATATTATGTCATTTTAAATAGTCCCGCGCTTTTTTGGTACATGCGCGGTGAAAAATGTAGGATTTTCAACATAACCTTCAAAGCTGTCACATTTTCTGTGTGATATCTTCCTTTCTACAATGACCAATGTCTATGATTCTGATTTCTTCACCCAATTTTCCCAAGTGTAATATTATTAAATTCGAATTATAAAGTAACATTTGCATCATTAACTTGTAAAATTTTTTGAGTGAGTCAAGGCAGAAGTGAAAAAATGGCTCCATTTAGAACTATTTTAATCGATGATTTAGGTTCATTTAGAAAGCATTTATCATTTTGGTTAGTAATATTTTGTATTTTTTCGATTTGAAGGGAAAAATAATTTTTAATAAGAAGTAAAAATTTTGAATGAGTATTTTTTAAATTTAAATATTTTTAAAATTGTATAAATTTAATTCATTCTAAGTTTCTTAAGAAAATTCGGAAAGATTTTTGAGTATTTCAGATACGTTACATCAAAATTTAAAAAAAAGGATTTTTAATTAAAAATGTAATGATTAATTAAAGTTACAGCGCACAAGGTTAATTTTTAACAAAATATTTAAATCAACCTAAAAAGATTAAGTTTGAAACATTTTCTTTTTCATACAAAAATGATTAAATGTTTTTTATGAGGAACTGATTTTCTTTAAAAGATTTACATTTTTCAAATTGAAGATATGAATTTTCAATCAAAAAGTTTATTTTCAAGCTGAACAGAAGAATTTTTAGCCAAAAATTTCAATAATAAATAATAATGAATACATCAATTATAAATATATAAATATAAATTGTAAACCGCATAGTCAATTTTATAACAGAAAACACTTTACAGTCAGGCAAGATAAAAATTTTAAACTATTTACAATTTCAGGAAAAATCATTTTTGATACAAAATAAAAACTTCAAATATTTATTTTCAAACATTTTTGTTTCCCAGAATTTTACCAAATCTTTTGAAGTACTTGAAATGATTTTCATTTTTTTAAGCTAACTTCTTTGATTTTTGAGAAACCTTTAAAAATTCTCAAGAAGCTCAGTATTCATTCGCATTTTTTAAAATTCTATTTTTTATCAATGTTTTAAAATTTTGAATTACTTGTGAATGTAATCAAAAATGCTAAATATTTTAAATATATTTGGAGTATTTTCTAATTTTGAATTATTTTATAATTTAGACAATATTTCTGAGACTTTTAAACATCTTTTAATTAATTGAATGTTTCCATAATTTTTTTTATATAGAAAAAAATGGTATTTTTCGAGGTTCAAAATTAAACTTCTTGGTTTAATGTTGAACTGGTTTATATAAAATTCAACAGTTTTGTTGAAAATTGATCTAGTTTCTCAAAATTATCTCTTTTTTCCTCTAAAATCCATATTTTCTTATTAAAAATTCTACTATTCATAAAATCCGCTTTCCGAAATTGAAAATAATTTTTTAAAATAAAAATGTAGCTATTCATTTTTGCTTGAAAATTCTTTTCTTTGAGATTTAGCATCTAACTGTATCGTTAAAAATTAGTATTTATGTTTAAAACTAATCTTTTTGGTTATAAATTAAACTATTTTGTTACAAATTTATGCATTTTGTGCAAAATTCGTCTTTTCTAGTGAAAGTCATTTTTTCGGTTAAAGATTCAACTGTTTTGTTGGAAATAAAATTTTTTGATTAAGCAATGCAAAATTTGTTGGGAAAAATAAATCTTTTTGAGCTTAAATCGATTACGCTTTATTGACAATTACATTTTATTTAGTTGAAATATCAATTATTATATTTTTTATTGCAGGATCATTTTTTGATTTTGAAATTGAACCCTCTGACTAAGAGTTAAACTATTTTCTAAAATGTTATTCTTTTTGGTTAAAGATTGATAAGTTTTCTGAAAAATGAATCTGTTTGGTTAAAAAATCAAAAATTTGGTATGAGCTTATAACAATTTAGAAAATTGAACTATTTTGTCGAAAATTCATATGAAAATTACGAAATCCAACTATTTAGTTAAAAATGCATGTAGTTGTTTAAAAATTTGTCTTCTTTGGTAGAAACCTTATGTTCGCTGTTAAAAAGCCAACTATCTGGTTAGGAAACCATGCATTTGTTGAACATTTTATTTTTGTATTCAAAACAAATTTTAAAACCAACTATTTTGTATGCGATACCTTTTTTTTATTGACATTTAATTTTTTTATTGAATACTTACCCAGTGGGCCCAAACTTTAGCGACGTCTTTACGACATTGTTATGACATCTTTACGGCATCGTTACATCTTTACGACAACTTTACGACATCCTCTGCCCATGTCGTTAAGGTATCTTTACGATATCGTAAATAAGTCGTATGATCTGACGATGTCTTTACAATATCGCAGACACCGAAATGACATGAGTATAGGCTGTCGTAAAGTTGTCGTAAAGATGTCGTCACGATGTCGTAAAGACGTCGTCAAACTTTCTGCCCACTGGACAGAGTCGATATTCCATTTCTGTCTGCAAATGAATTTTTTAAGTTCAAAAGTTCAACTATTCGTTTGAAAATTTATATAATGTATTGAAAATTTGTAGTTATTGATATAAAATTAATTTTCTTGGTTGTCGGTTGCAAATTCTTTATTTCGAATGACATTTTTTTCTTTGTTGAATTAAAAATCTTCATTTATTTAGGATTCAAATATTTTGTTGAAATTTTTTTTTCATTAATGAATGCAGTTGCTTGATATTTATATTATTTCTAAATTAAAGAAGAAGCTATTTTAGACATGATGTTGTAATGTTATTGTTGTTTTTTTAGGATTACGATTATTTGGTTTAATGACTCTTTCACCTTCAAAGCCCTCTTTTCTTGTTATGTTTTCATTGCCTACTAATTTTGACGGGCTTCGGACCTTTGTCCGAACCCAAGGGTTGGCCAACCCTAAGCTTTCTGGTCACAGCACTCCACAGGAACAACGCAGGTTCTAATTATTTACCCGAACCTCCCAACTCTCACATGTCGAGCACAGACCGCTAATAAATTCTATTCGCAGGGCACGCAAGTTCAAACAGAGTGTCCACTTTCTCTTGATGTGACATTTACGTCTAATTACAATTTGGAGAAACTTTCCAATCTGCTGAAAATTTTATGCATAAAATGAATTTTCTAGACTCTATTATCTTAGTTCAGAAAATATAGATGACAAAAGGGAACTCAGTAGACGCAATATTTGGCGAGATATTTACGACATTGTTACGACATCCTTTTGACAGCTTTACGATATCCTACATCTTATGATTTGACTATCTTTTTACGAGATCGTGAAGACACCGTAACGACGCGGACATATGATGCCGTAAAATTGTTGTAAAGATGTCGTAACAATGTCGTGAAGACGTTGCCAAATTTTGTGCCCACTGGGAAACTCCTGGAACTGTAAGGTACCAGAAACTTTTTTTTTGAAGTTGTCCAATTTTGTTGGTAAACTGGTCAATTATTCACAATATTTTAAAATAAAAAATCTGTAGAGCTTGTTTTTTCCATTGTTGTACCTTCTGCGAACCATGTTGTTCGATTAGTTCGCAACGGCATGTTCGCACGCTGGGGGCCAAGCAATAATACCAATTTTAGGGAACGAAACTTAATTTTTTTTACAACTTTGCTAAACATTTTGATTTCATTATTCAATTGAATAGGTTTAAAAAAATAAAGAATTATGTAATTTGTGTAGATACCTACCAATTAATATTCCCAATTTTTTGATAAAAAAGAGTATTTTTTATAGGGGGTTTCGAAAAAGTGGTTCAAGATTTGATCAATCATTCTTTCGTGGTCAATTGCCATAACGTATTTCTTACATGAAGAAGCTGGAAAAGGGGTTCGAGATGTGACCAATCACTCTTCTGTGACCACTTGCTAAAATGTATTTTCAAAAGGGAAGCTGAAAAAGGGGTTAAAAATTTGACTAATCAATCTTCTGTAAAAGCCGCTAAAACGTATTTTTTTTAAAGGAAGAGCTGGAAAAGGGGTTCGAGATGTGAACAATCACTCTTCCGTGACCAATTACTATAATGTAGTTTTTTAAAGGGAGAGCTGGAAAAAGGGGTTCGAGATGTGACCAATCACTCTTTTGTCACCATTTGCTAAAACTTTTTTTTAAGGGGGGACTGAAGAAGTGTTACGAGATTTGACCAATCATTCACTTTTCTGTAAACAGTAGCTATAACTAATTTTTTTTAAGTCGGACCTGGAATAGGAGTTAAAAATGTAACAATTCACTCTTCTGTACAAGCCGCTAAAGCGCATTTTTTTAAAGGAAGGGCTGGAAAAGGGGTTTGAGATGTGATCAATCACTCTTCCGTGACTATTTGGTGAAATGTATATTTTTAAAGGGGAAGCTGAAAAAGGGGTTCAAAATGTGACTAATCACTCTTCTGTAAAAGCCGCTAAAGCGCATTTTTTTAAAGGAAGGGCTGGAAAAGGGGTTTGAGATGTGATCAATCACTCTTCCGTGACGAATTCCTACAATGTATTTTTTTGAAGGGAGAGCTGGAAAGGGGTCCGAGATGTGACCAATCACTCTTTTGTGACTATTTGCTAAAACTTTTTTTAAGGGGAAACTAGAAAAGTGTTTCGAGATTGGACCAATCAATCACTCTTCTGTAACCAGTAGCTATAACTAATTTTTTCAAAGCGGGAGCAGGAAAAGTTGTTCGAGGTGCGTCCAACTTGGAAAAGGGATTCAGTCATATACATTCCGTGGCAAAAATTTCGCACGACATTCGCTTAACATTGCTTTCAGTCACTCAGTGCTTAGGTTATGCGTTGCGTAACTAGGTGTAACCAGGCATTACAAAAATATCAAAGGAAACCAAGAGGAGGCATTTATATTTTGAAAGAGTCACATAATCTTTTAGGCGAAGTGAAATTTTGCAGAATTTATTTTTTGATCAAGAAATTTACAAATTTTTAGAAGAAAAACCTGTCCAAGTTCGATTCTAACAGCTTTTGAAATAATGAGTTGAATTGTTATCTTTTTCAATTATGATACCATTTACTTTACAATGCGTCATTTGAAAATCTTTTATTTTTAATATTTCACGTTTCAGATTTTTATTTTTTAGTTAACATTTTTAATTTAAGGGGGTAGAGTACCTCGAAGGCAAAAAGAAATCAAATTGTTGTACTTCAAATTTTCCAAAACTATAAGATTTCAAACGTAATTTTTTCTCCCGTTTTCTAGTTTTAAAACTTTAAACGCATTTTTCTCAAAACCACGTTTTTTAAACGGGGTCCGCGATTTCTCAAAAAGGGTTTATCCGATCGTTTTTATTTTTAAACTGGTTATTCTAGATATCATTCCACGAGGATTGAACGATTGTTTATTCTTATTATTTTTTGTTATTAGACGAAAAATGAATGTTTTTTACCGAAAAAATCAAATTTTGACTTTTAAAGTCCGCCATTTTATAAAAAACGATTATTTTTAACTTTGCGATCGTCTGAAGCTTTTCTACAACTGTTTATTAAAAAATTCCGTTCAATTTTTCGATTTAAGATAATTCAGTGTTGTAACATTAGGGGCTCCGTTTTGCGCCTTTTTTTCTTGGACTCTCCGGAGAATGACTGTAACTCGATGAATTGTTAATATTTTTACTTTAAAAAATTATCGAGAGAAGTTGAAATATGTGTCCGTCGAATGCCATAACACGTGTGGTTATATAAATAAAAGGTTTTTTAAAAAAAAGTTACGAAAGATCGATTCTTTTGTAACGTGAACCTGCCCTAATTTTACTTCTAATTTACGAAGTGTTGAGTTAAAACATATTAATTGACCTATTTTTAATTTTTGCAGCTTGCAGTTGCTGAAAATAATAAAATGTTAAAAATTTTTAAGTTTTTTAATTGATTCTTTAATTTAGAGCATTGGAAATGATAACTTGAATTTACATTTTTGTAATTTATTCTGAATCTTTGAGATCTATAATTTGTAAAAGTTAAAAAATCTAAATTGGCAGTTTATTTGCATTTCATTTAAACTTGTTGTTTTGGAAAGTGTTACTAATTTCCATTTTATACGCTTTGTTTATTGAACATTCTATTAAAAAGTTTAAAAAAATTTAAACGTCAATTTAAAAAGTTAAAAATTTAAGATTTTCAATTTGAGTGCTTTAATTTTTAGCTTCTCAATGGGCAAAACATTTGGCGATGTCCTTACGACATTGTTACGACGTATTTACGACAGCTTGACGACATCCTATGTCCATGCCGTCTCGGTGTCTTTGCGATATCGTAAAGACATCGTCAGATCATACGACTCATTTACGACATCGTAAGGACACCTTAATGACATGGACTTAGGATGTCGTAAAGTTGTCGTAAAGATGTCGCAACGATGTCGTAACGATGTCGTAAAGATGTCGCCAAATTTTGTGCCCAACGGGTCGTTCGTATATAGTCTTACTTACATTTTTATTTTTAAGACAACTATATACTGCAAATTAGTATGAAAATTAATGAACCAAACAATAATGCCTCTATACATTACAAGTGTAGAGAACTTTACTCACAAAATGTATACAAAATGTTATTTCATTTATTATAAATAATATTTGTGTGTGATTTTCTCACCAAAAATTGAATTTTCAACAGAAAAATTAATTTGTAGCAAAATAGCGAAACCTTCAACCAAAGAATTAATATTCAACTAAAATACGAATACTGCTTAAAAAAAGGATTTTTTTTAAAGTGGTTTAACCAAAATTTTCAACAACAAAAATTGTATCCTCAAACAGAGAAAAGATTAACTTCAAGCAAACAATAGCATTTTTATCCAATAAAAATGGAATTTCTACTAAAACGAATGAATTTTTAATTTAAAAATACAAATTTAAAAGAATTGAATTTTCATCCGAAAAAGACTTGAATTTAAAATTTTTGGATTTGAATTTTTACCCAAGAAAGATTTCAGTTTCACTTTTCGGAATTAAAATATATGTTTTAGATGAGAAAAAAATTTTTTATTTAAACCAAGCAGTTGCATTCTTTTCGAAGAAAAATGCAGTTTCTAGTAAAAATTTTTGACACGAAAATTCAATTTTCAACCAGTAAAGATATTTTTTCAACAAAATTGAAGAATTTTCAAACAAGTAATAAAATTTATAACTAAAAAGGTAATACTGCGAAGAAGGCCACTGCAAAAAATAAATATAAATACAAGGCAAACAAATCACTAATAAGAATATTATACCATACGGTTACCGCAATATTTTATTTTTAATTTTCTCTAATTTTTCACTGACGAATTTTTCATTTTTCCTGATCATATTAATATTCAAACAGCAAAATTTCAACTTGTAAGATTTTTAACCTAGAATCTGTTTTAAACGAAATAAACTAATTTCAAATTAATATTGAAAAAATTTTTAATTCATTTTACTGGACAGTTTTCCTGACCAATAAAATTCCCTGACTTTGAAAAAAATTGTTTTTAGCCAGGTTCGTTTTTACTCACCAGGTTTGTTCAGCATATGATGTTCCGAAAAATGTTTTACAAGAAAAAAATGTTCCCCTTCATGCTTCGTCTGCTAGCCAACGCGGTCGAGAAGCAAGGAGGGCGCATGCAACTAAGCATTTCTTTACGTCACGATGACTTATATTTCTGTTACCATTTAGGAACTTTAGAAAAATATACGTAATTTTTAGAAACCACTTCTGAAGTTAAATAAAAATTTAGTAAATTTACTATAAAAATTACGGAATTTCATTTTCAGCAACTTAATTTCGTAAATTTCAGTTACTTTAGTATCTTAAATGTGTCGCAATTTTCCAAACACTTCTAATTGTGTAGTTTATTGTATGATTAGATGATGTAAAATTATGTTAACCAAGTAAGAACTCAATTATAAATAGTTGCATTTTTTTGGTAAACTGGTGAATTATTACTAATCATTTTGAAAAACCCGTCTGCTCGTGTAGAAATTCAAATGGGGAACTAGTCTGGTTCCCGACCATTCGACCCCACTTAAAGTCGGGGGCTAGTCGGGTCATCTGACTAGTCCCCGACCAGTAGCGTCACGTCGGGGCCTGATCGGGTACTAGTAGGGGTAATATGATAATACATCCGCGTATAATATTAACTAAACTCCCCAAAATTTGTGAAACATCCCCTAAAAGTTTGTCAAGATACTTATTATACAGGGAAATCTACATAAACTTTTTTCAAATATTTAAAAGTGCTCAGATTTACACAAGATTTAATAGAGAACATTTCCTACGCTTAAAAATACATAAATTTATGTAACTAAAATTCCCCAAAATTTGTGGAATAATAATTTTAAAAAAAAAACTTCAGCTGGAAGGCAGCAATGGAAGAGCTTCGCTCTGAAGGAACCGCCATGTTGGTCACAGTAGACTCTGCTCCAGGTAACTATGCTTCGTTACGTGTGGACTGCTGTCTTAAACTCTCGACGCGTCATTTCTGTTGCGCGAGAGGCGGCATGTCGCGCCCTTGTGGATTTTCTTTAAAGCTACCAGTCCAGAATCGCAAGACTCAAATAAATTCCATACAAAGGTATTTATAAATGTTCCTAGAAATTCGCTATTTTCTAAAAAATACTACAAAAAAATAAGATTACGTCTTTTTGAAGGTTTTGATCGTTGTTTTTATAAAAAGTTGATTTTCTTACAAAATTATTAACTTAATAATTATTTATGAAGTACATTTGAAATAAATTTAACATTATTAAATCTTTTCTCCAAAAAACGGTGTAAAATTATTGTTAAATATATTCTTAGTGTTTTAGAATAAAAAAATCATTACGCTTTTTTAGATATTACCTGATTTGATACGACCTCACCGAAAATTCAAACATAAGACTAACCCGACCAGACCCGCACTAGCTACCGACCAGAGCCTGAAGATTACCCGCACGGAAATTAGTGAACAAAAAGCCCCAACTAGCCCTTGACCAACCACCGACCAGCCCCCGACTAAAATTTTGACAACAAAAGGCCCAACTAGTCCCCTATTAGTCCCCGACTGGGTATTTTGTCAAAATAATGACCCGACTAGCCCTCGATTAGTGCCCGACTTGTAATAGGGCCAAATGGGGTTATTTCCACACGGGATTATACACAGTAAAAAAAAGTGTTCAAAATGATACCGAAATCAATATCATTTTGATATGCAACAAAAATGATACCGAATTTAAGAGACTTTTGATCGGCCGAAGAGAATAATCGATTTTTAAGACCATAATGATCTGTTCGGGATCATGTATGAACTCAAGCCAAGATGGCTGACGTTTTTACAATACTTTAGCTCATATTCAAGCTTTTTATGGTTTCTGGTCGTGCAGTGTACTTGAAAAGTTGAAAAAATAACGAAATCTAATATTAGAAAATATGAGCTCGTAAGTGTAGTCATTTGCATGTAGTTAGATACCATTTTTAGGTTGTGTCGTTATAACACCGGTGCCAATAATTGGCGGCCATTTTGTTTGGTCGGACAAATAAACCAAAAAATGAGATCAAATTGATCTGAATGGAAAATCATTATGATCTCGAGAGTCAAATGATCGCTGAAGCAAAATGCTCTGCAACAAAATTGATCCTTTTTTTTTTACTGTGTAAATTTGTTTTTTTGCGGTAATTGTTGTACCTGTGCCCCGTGGGAACAAACGTTGGCGACATCTTTACTACATTGTTGCGACGATATCTTTACGATATCGCAAAGAAACCGAAACGACATAGACATAGGATGTCGTAAAGATGTCTTAAATGGTCGTAACGATGTCGTAAAGACGTCTCCAAATTTTGTGCCTACTGGGTGTCCAACTCTTTTGTATGATTAGATGATTTAAATTGATTTTGCACAAGTAAGAATGAATTTGGAAGTTGTTGGATTTTGTTGGTATGCTACTATACTGGTCAATGATTTCCAATCTTATGAAAGAACCCATCTGCATAGATTTTTTGTTCTATTATTGTCACTTCTTGTGACCATATCGCATAATTAACTAATGTTAATTGATGTTTAATAGGCAAGAACTTAATTCAAAGGTAAAACTTTCCTCGTATACTGGACCATTATTTCCATTCCTTCAAAAGAAGCCATCTCGGTGTAAGATTATGTTGGTATAGTGGTCTATTATTTTGAATCCTTTAAAAGAACCAATCTGTCTATTTTTTTTTGTTCTAATTTTGTATCTTCTTCTAATTATATTATATGATTAGCCGATATTAAATGAGCTTGACCAAGTAAAAATTGAAGTATAAGGAGTTGCATTTTGTTGGTATACTGGTTAGTTATTTCCGATTCTCTAAAAGAACCTATCTGTATAATTTGCTAATTCCATAGTCGTATCTTCTAGCAACTGTATTGTTAAATTAGCTATTAATATTTGGCGTTGAACAAGTAAGAATTTAATCATAAGATTTTGAATTTTGATGCTATGCTGGTCAATTTTTTCCAATCCTCTGAAAGTACCCATGTGTGTTTGTTTGTTTCATTGCTGTACCTTCTTTCAACTGTGTTTGATTAGCCGATGTCAATCGATTTTGACTAAGAACAAATTCAATAAGGCGTTCTTTGATTTTTTTGTTATGCTGTTCCATTATATCCAACACTTCAAAAAAATCCATTTGTATAGTTTGCTTGTTACATTGTTGTATCTTCTTTTAAACGTATTGCATGATTAGCAGATGTTAATTGATGCTCACCAGGTAATAATTTATTTAGAAGATGTTGGATTTTCTTAGTATATTACCAGGTATACTGGTCCATTATTAAAAAAGCTCTAAACGATTTTATTTGTATAGTTTGTTCCATTATTGTATCTTCTTCCAACCTTGTTGGATGATTAGCTGATGCAAATTGATGCTCACCTGATGAGAATTTAAATAGAATATATTGGATTTTGTTGATATAATGGTCGAATCCAGTGTATAATATATATAAAATAAATCAATAATACCAGTCTACCAACAAAATTATTGTCTTCTAATTTAATTCTTACCTATTAAAAATCAATTAACGTCAACTAAGCATACCACAAGGTAGGAAGAAGGTACAACAGTCGAACAAACTATACATGTGAGTTTTTTAAAGGCTTGGAATAAATGGACGGCATTATACCAATAAAATACATCCTCTAATTAAATTCTTACATGTTGAACTATATTTCAGCTTACTAGAGATTTTTGTTTAAAAACGATTAGATGGAATTAAAATAAAGATAAAAAATTAGCAAACAAATTGAAATTAGAGACACTCTTGTTATTGATGAATAACTAAAAATTACAATCGTTTAAAAAAAAATTGAAATACTTAATTCTTACATAATTTACAATTGTTAGTTTTTAAAAGTAGAAAAAAACTTCAATTATGAAGATGTATAAGCTAAAATTCTTAGATTTGGATGACTCTGCAGATCAAATGTTCTCAATTATAAATCATTCAAATTCAAGAAGTTTCGGAGGTCAATCATCAAAATTACAGCATTTAAAATAGTAAAACTTAGAACTTAAAAAAGTTTTTATTGTAAATTTCTAAAGTTAATAATATTTCAATTCTAAAGATGTACAGTTTAAAGTTATGCATACCTGAAAAGTTAACATTGAAAACATATAATTGCAAATTAATCAATTTGTACGATTTATATTTTAAAGGTATGTAATTTGAAGCGTTTTTCAAAAACGTTTTAATTTTTAAGATCTACCATTGATTTTGGAAATCATGAAAGTATATTTCATTCATAAATCTTTTGAATTGAAGGAATTTTGAATGTGAAGCATCAAATACCAAAACAAGATTTAATTTGAGTTGTAAAACCTAAAACGTGCACAATTTTTTAGTGTGAATTTTCACAATTAATAAAACTTTAATTTTAAAGGTGTAAAATTCAAAATTTTGCAATTTAAAATTGACCACTCTTGAGTATTAAATCTGTATACTAGAAAATTATTCAATTTAAACATATTTTTTAGAACAGTTCGACTTTAAAAAGGGGAAAAAAATAAATTACTTAATTTAAAAGATAATAACTTGAAATTTATTCAATTTCATATGTGTTAAATCCAAAATTGTTTAATTGTGAATAGTGAGAATTAGAATATATTTTTGGACGTACCCTCCCCAACGCTGCATCTAACAGGTATGTACCTGTGAACATTTGTTCTTTTACTAAGGTTATCTTAACATTTTTGCATGAACTCAATCGCAATCAGTAACAATCTGCTGCATCCGATTTCATAATAAGTACTCTTATTTGGCTGAAAATTTAGCCAGGGAAGAGGAAAACTGCAGAAAACCACCTCCCGAGTTCAGCTGGTTATTTAAAGGCCGATTCAGAATTCAGAAATTCGATCTCGCCTTTGACGAAAGTTTTTATTGTAAATTCTTAAAGTTAATAATATTTCACTTCTAACGATGTACAGTTCAAAGTTATGCATACCTGAAAAGTTAACATTGAAAACATATAATTGCAAATTAATCAATTTGTACGATTTATATTTTAAAGGTATGTAATTTGAAGCATTTTTCAAAAACGTTTTAATTTTTAAGATCTACCATTGATTTTGGAAATCATGAAAGTATATTTCATTCATAAATCTTTTGAATTGAAGGAATTTTGAATGTGAAGCATCAAATACCAAAACAAGATTTAATTTGAGTTGTAAAACCTAAAACGTGCACAATTTTTTAGTGTGAATTTTCACAATTAATAAAACTTAAATTTTAAAGATGTACAATTCAAAATTTTGCAATTTTGTAGATTTACAATTGAAAATTACTCAATTTTGAAATCACAAGAATTTTCAAGAATGTACGTAATTTTATTTTTTTTGCATGGTTTAATTTTTAAGATTTGAAATTCTTAATAGGAAGAATTTGTAATTTGCAGTTCCTTATTTTTGAATATTTAAAATTGACCGCTCTTGAATATTAAATCTGTATACTAGAAAATTATTCAATTCGAATATATTTTTTGGAATAGTTCGACTTTAAATAGGGGAAAAAAATAAATTACTCAATTTTAAAGATAATAACTTGAAATTTATTCAATTTCATATGTGTTACATTTAAAATTGTTTAATTGTGAATAGTGAGAATCAGAATATATTTTGGACGCATCCGATTTCAGAATAAGTACTCATATTTGGTTGAAAATTTAGCCAGGGAAGAGGAAAACTGCAGAAAACCACCTCCCGAGTTCAGCTGGTTATTTAAAGGCCGATTCAGAATTTAGAAATTCGATCTCGCCTTTGACGAGTAACAAAATAATTTTTATTCTGAGTAGCCAAAAAAAATTCAAAACAGATGCAACTTTTTTAAAGTACTGTTGAACTTTTTAATAGCTTGGAAAGACACATTTCAGCGGACTTTTTTATAGGCTTGTATGGACCCAGTGGATGCAAAATTTGGTGACGTCTTTGCTACATCGTTACGACATCTTTACGACAACTTTACGACGTCCTATGTCCATGTCGTTAAGGCGTCTTTACGATATCGTAAATATGTTGTATGATCTAACGATCTCTTTACGATATCGTAAAGACACTGTAACGACATGGACATAGGATGTCGTGAAGTTGTCGTAAAGTTGTCGTAAAGATGTCGCAAAGGCGTCGCCAAATTTTGTGCCCACTGGGGATTTTCATATAATGAATGTTGCAACAGCAGTTTTATGTGCTATGCAAGGAGGGGATGAACCACCACACAATAATAAAATATGAAACATGCAAGCAAGGGTGGGTTTCTGATGTATCTCGCTTTTAAAGTTCGAAATAGAGACAGAAAAAGTTGAAAGCTGTGAATCCCCATCTGATATTCGCTTTTTGCACATCCCGCATCTTTCCTGAAAGGACTTCGTACGAATCTGTAGGAGGCCCACTTAATCCTGCCAAAGTCGAGAATGAGGGAGGAATTGAAACGAGGACAGGGTGCACCTCGATGTTCCGTTAACAAGAAACCAATGTCACGTAGTAAATCTTAAGCGAAGGGCGGATTCGTTGCCTAAAGAGTGCTGATGGAAGCCTCCGAGGGAGAGCCAGAAAGCGGGAAATGCCACTTCCAGATCGCCATTGTCGTATCCGCGTGGGAAATTTACGTCCCTCGTGAGTTTTCGCACTTTTAGGACAACGGAAAATAAAGTTCTTTAAAGAAATCTCAGCAGCTAATTTCATTTATATTTTTTTAAAAGATAGTTATGAAACTTGGGCTGGGTTTTTCTATTTCTCCCATATTTGTGGAAAGACCTTTTTAAATTGCAGGTCAAAGCATTAAGCAGTGTAATTTGACGATTGTGAATTCTCTTTCGTTAAAGCTCATTGGGCTTTAACGAACACATCCTCATCGCGCAAAAAGATAACAGAAATTGTCATTAAACATTTTATTAAAACTTTTGTTTCCTTCTTGTAAAATTAATTTCTTCACTTCGTAAACTCTTTTCATGCCGAAAACAGAAGGTCAAGTTCGTTAGCCAGCCTTTTTCTATAAAAACTCAAAAAGTGTGCCTATTTTGAAAACCTTTAAGATCACTTTTTTTGAAGATTCAAAAATTCTCTGCCCGATTTTTCGTAGTTTGTGAAAAAAATAAATTAACCAAAATGAAAATTTCAAGCTAATTAACGCACGATATGAAAAGAATTCAATAAAAGAAAAACGTTACGTTTTTATGAGTACAACATTATAATAACTGTTTGAATTTTTTTGAAAATTCCAAAATTTTGAGGTCAAACGATGTAAGATTCGACCAGATGAATGGATAAAAAATTTGAACCCGAAAACGATCTACAAATTTGTTAATATTAACTTTTCGATGTGACGCGCAGCTTTTGTTTTATTCGTAAAAAACAGCATGAAAAGTATAAATTAAATTTTCAAACAAATGATACAACCTACAAAAAAAAATAAATAAAAATGCAAAATTCATTCACCCCAAAAAATCTACAAATTTGTTATTAATCATTTTTTAACAGAATCCATATTTCTTGTTTCAAACATTAGGAAAATGATGCAAGGTAAGAAGACATATCAATTTAAAAAAATTTGCATTAAAAAAAGTTCTATAAATATGTAACAAACTGTTTTTGTAAGAATACGTTCAAAATGAAAAAGTAGAACTTTTTGGAAAAACGTCACTAGCTACAATAACATTTTAACTACTGTTTTTAAGCTAATTTATGCTAGGATTTGTATTTTTAGTTTTAATCTTTAAAAAATAACATTGAAAATAAAAGAATCAAATTTATGAAAAAGCAAAACAAGTTGCAATAAAATGCTTAATAACCACATTGTTTATATTAGTGAAAAGTAAGAAGCAAATATTGAAGTAGGCATGAAAAATAAAATTTTTACTTTATTTCGTAATATCTGAATAAGCAATATCAGTCCGTGATGCAGAAATAAATATAATATACATTTGATGTAATGGAGTTGAACATAGTGTGAGAAAGGTAAAATTTTTGACAAAATCGACTGCGAAGCACGAGGTTCGTGATGAGAATGTGTTCGTTCAACCCGAAGGAGCTTTAACCAAAGAGAATTCACAATCACTAAATGAGATTAATGGAAAGTGTTGACCTTTAATTTTGAAAAGCCTACGTTCAAATGATGGGAAAATCCAAAAACGGAGCGCGAAGCGCGAGAAGCAACATTTGCGCGCCCAAGGCGCACTCAATCGTTTGTTTGTTGAACTTCTACGGTTTAATTTTTTTCGTCCCATGTCTAATTGTTAATTTTCGTTGTTTTTTTGTATTTCCATATCTCTGGAAATATTTTTTTAAATCTAAAAATATCAAGAGATAAATTTGTCGAATTTTTGAGAATTATAAATAAGTAATTGTAAGGTATATATTTAAAATCTCAGACTTTAATAAAAAATTTTATATTTAGATAGATTTTAGAATTGAATTTCACTTATTTTAGAAAGAACTCGACTCTTTTTCAATTATTAGTTTAAAAGTTTATAAACTATGCAAAATTAATAAACAATAAAGAAAGCTTAAATGCAACTATTATTTAATAACCTTGGAGACCAAAAACGATTTTCTGCTATAAATGAACCTCCTGGAAATGCAAAGTCGTTAATTTATTCGATTCTTATATAATAATTTCTTACTTAGTTTTTAATAATAAGTAATTAAAACATTGAGTTATACATTAAAATGACATACTTCAAACATTTGTATGCAGATCTTTTAAAATTCAGGTTTAAACTAAACTATTTACGATTGGACCGTAAGACATAAAGAATTTGAAATCTACGATTTGAAATCAATTAAACTAAAGCATCAATAACTGTAATTTGGTGATTGTGAATTCTCTTTCGTTAAACCTCCTTCGGTATCTCGTATTATCGTATCTCGTGTTTCGAATTTTACATATTCGATTTATTTTATATTTATTTATGTACCTCGGTCAAATACTGCTTATTCAGGTCTTAGAAAATAAAGTAAAAATGTTATTTTTCATGATGAATTTAGAATTCGTTTTTTATTTTGCATTATTTTATATTCTCAGCTACCCTGAAAAATGTATGATTTCAAAAAATAAGTAATTATAGGGATAAGAACAGAAAATCAAAAATACTAGTTAAAAAAAGCAAGGATAAATTTCAAGCGAATGAATAATCTAATCCTTTTTTCATATCTTCTGACGTCATTACAAAAATTTAACTAAAAAAATTTTTTTTGATGATATTGTTAACAATTGAAACAAGAAGAACCTGTCCATAAAACTTCAATAAAAATTATTTCTCCTTTCTGGAATGTAATTTCTCAAATTAAAACAAAAATATACGTGCCATAAAAGAATGATTGGGAAAAAATGTATAGCTTTTTTCAGGCGAGAACTTTTTCTCTTCATTCTTTTTTGTATCTTTTGTCGTTTTTTCAAAAATTAAATTTTTTACTTTAAAATATGATCAATACAAAATTTGTAATTAATTTTAGAAGGAACAACTTTTGGGTTTTTTTGTAACTTCTGTCGTTTTTCCACATATTTAGTTTTTGTTGCTAATGTTATTTTATTTTATTAAAACAATAAATACACAAAATATCAAAAAATAATCAATAAAAAAATGTATTCCTTTTGGGGTGAGTAGCTTGTGTCTTTCATTGCTTTTTTGGTTTGTATTTTTTGTTACTTTAATTAGGGTTTTGTGAATATTTAAAGGAGATATTATTTGCACAAAATCCAAACTTATTTAATAATTTTTTTTAAAGTCTAATTCTTTCTCTTCAGCAATGCTTACGATTCCTCAAAATTTGACTAGTTAAATAAGTACTTACCATTTAATTTTAAAAAAGTGTCTGGCCAGAAGTTTTATTATACCATTAATTTATTTCCCTCTTATTCGACTTTTATTATTGTAATGACCTGAAAAAAGATTGAAAAAAAATTGAAAAAAATGCCAGCACCAGGAATCGATCCCAGGCTTTCCCGTTACGAACTCGGGTTAAGAACGCTTCTAAATAAAAATTCATTTTTCATTTTAGATTCTGATTAGCAATCACAGAATTTCACGAGGAATGTTACAACACTTTGAGGTATTAATAAAAAAATTATATCGCACCCGAAATTAAAAACTGGTCCGAGGATGAGCAAACACGACTTTACGATCGCAACAGAAAGCGACGCGAGGCATTTATTGTTAGTCCCAGTGGGCAATATTTGAAAGACAAAATGAGCTGGATTACGTATAACATTATGCCTATTATATTAGGCTTGTTGGGTCCAGGGGTTCGTGTTATCCCGATAAAGCGGTTATATGGTCCTGGACAAGCTGTTCTGCAAGTTACGTCTTTAAATTTACGAACCTATAACTCAAACCTACACCCCTGAAATGGAAAATTATTGGGGGTGTCTCACTACCCTCGAGAGAGATGGAGTATAAATAATGTGGCTCTACATATTAGAGAAGCCACAGAACAAAGGACCTAATCGAGTATTCTAACATTACGTCATACTCGGTCGGTGACTTCGAAATCTATAAGGCCTTACCACCAAACAGCCCCATTCATCGCCACCATTTTTTTGTTTTCTTACGATCCGGAGGGGAATTTTCGGTTTAATTAATCCAACAGATGGCGCCACAAAAAGTATGTCTGTCTTTGTCATTGAATTGCATTGAGAAAAAGCAAAAATAATTAAAAACTGGCTGCTGTTTGCAAATAAAAAAAAAATATATGAAAAAATAAGAGTAACTATTACTACTTATTTAAAAAAACAAAAAGTCATGAAAATATGTAGTTTATTATGAATAAAATTTAATTTTGAGATACATTTTTGAAAGCAGTTCGAACTTTATATTTTTGTGATTTACTTTGCTCATATTATTGATTTTACTATTTGTAAAAGTTAAAAAAAAAATTTCTTGTTGAAATTATTAATGTAGCTAATGAAAAATTAACATTAATAAAAAATATATAACGTATCTCAAATATAAATATAATAATAATTAAAATATGTAAGACTACATCTTAAGTTGCACAGTAAAGAATCTTTGTACCTTTAAAATCTTAACAATTTTAAATTTTGAAGAAAATATTTTTTAAAGTAATAGTAAGTGTAATTAAAATGTTTGCGGGAATAATTTGGTAAAAATTCAATGAAAAGACTAATAAATGAGAAAATGGATTTAACATTATTTAATATAATGTATATATTTAGTGTATACATTTAAATCACTTTTTTCGTTCAGCTGGACGCTTCGAACTTTTGTTTTCTCTATTTGTTTATTAATAATTATTCTACTTAAAGTATGGAAAAACTGAAATTTTGTACATAACAATTTGTTACGCTTTAATAACTGATCAGGAAAGCTTTATGTCGTCTTTAATTAATGTTTAGGGACTGATAAGATACAAATAATTTGTTTATTATTCCATTTATTTGTTGCAAACAAATTTGATAAACAATTCAAAAAATAGTCTTATTATTGGTAAAAATTTTTGTTGATAAACAAATATAATTTTAAAGTTTATAATAACTAATGTTATAAACAATTCTTGTGGGAAAATATTACAATTTGAGATTAAAAAAATTATTATTTCCTTCAAGTGCCAGAAAAACTTCAAGTATTCCTTAAAACAATAAATATTTAATGACATTTGACAAAATATTAAAATTTAAATTGCTGCGAACACATTAGATGAACAAATTAAAAATTTTGATCCCTTCGTATAGAAATTTTTTTTACACTGGAAATGTTTTAAGCTGTCATTCGTTCAAAAGCTTAAAACATTTTCAGTGCAAAAAAATTGTTCTATGCGAAAGGGCCAGCATTAAAAATTTGCTTATCTAATTTGTTTGCAAAAATTTTAAATTGTTATATTTTATCAAATATTATTAAATATTTATTATTTTAAGGAATGCCTGAAGTCGTTCTGGCCATTGGAGGAAATTATAATTTGAAAAATCTCAAATTCTGAAATTTTGCCACAAAAATTGTTTATCACAGTGATTATGATAATCTTTTAAATTATTTTTGTTATTAAATGTCATTCCTACATTAATGGGAAGCACGTGTAGCACAAAAAAAAATTTCACCGGTAATAAGACTTTGTTCATACTTTGACTGGAAAAATTATTAATAAAAAAATAGATGAAACAAAAGCTCGGAGAGTCAAGATCTATAGAATTTAATGATCTTTAATTTATAACAGAAAAATTCAAAATCGCAAGAAAATTGAAGAGTCTGGATATTTTTGAATGAAAAAAGTGCATTTCCTTCAACTGTGCGTCATGAGTACAGTACGTTTGTTTATAGATTTTAATAGCTTATATTCTGTTTATTTTAGAAATAAGATTTGCAATAATATAATTAACTATTTTATTTAAAATCTCCTTTAAATTTAAATTTTTCAATAATATCAAATCCATTTTCTCATTTATCATTCGTGTCATTGACTTTTTACCAAATGATTTCTTTAAACACTTTAATTGCAATTACCACTACTTTTTAAAAATATTTCCTTCAAAACTTGAAACTGTTAAGATTTTAAAGATACAAAGATTCTTTACATTGCAACTTAAGTTGTAGTCTTACATATTTAAATTATTATATTTATATTGGATATAAGTAATATATTGTTTATTAATTTTTCTGATCATGTATACGTTCTAAATATTTTTTTTCATTGGGGCCTTAAATATTATTAATTTTTTCATTAGCTACATTAATAATTTCAACAATAAATAATTTTGTTTGACTTGAACAAATAATAAAATCAATAATATCAGCAAAATAAATTATAGAAATATGAAGTTTGAACTGCTTTCAAAATTTATCTCAAAATTAAATTGTATTCATATTAAATTACATATTTTTATGACTTTTTTCTTTTTTTAATTATTAGTAATAGTTACTCTTATTTTTTCATATATATATTTTTTGTTTATTTGTAAACAGCATCAAGTTTTTAATAATTTTTGCTTTTTCTTAATGCAATTCAATGAAAAAGACAAACCTACTTTTTGTGGCGCCATCTGTTGGATTAGTTTCACCGACATTTCCTCTCCGGATAGTAAGAAAACTACTACTGCATACACAGACACGGTCTAGACGAAACTAAGTGAAAAATTGTATCTCGAAATTGACTAAAATTAATTCTTATTACTTATAACCTTTAAAATTTTCTTAAATTCTGTTAGATCTCTTGAAAATCCTTAAAATTTTAGATTTTTTTTAAATACCTTGAATAATTTTTTTAAGCACTTTTCAATTAATAATTTAACATTCTTGAAAGTATCTGATACATATAAAAATATTTTTAAATCGTCTATCCTTGAAAAAGAAACTTTAAGATTTCACTAAGTCCCTAGTTATTCCTTAGAATCTTTTGAGTTCTTAAAAATCTCGTAAGATTTCTTGAAATTAATTAAAATCGTCCAAGTTTTTTTAACTTCCTTTAACTTCTTTGAAATCATTTTAAATGTTGCGAAATTGACTAAAATGATTCAAATCTTTTAAAATCTTTCAAATTTTCATAGGCTCCTTAAAATCTTTCGAAAATCATTAAATATTTGATTTTTTTCAAATCCCTTGAAATCTCTTAAAATTTATTCACATCTTTCTGTATAACTTTTCAATAACTCGCTTGAGGTTTTTTGAAATCACTAAAACTTTTTTAAATCTCATAAAATCTCTTCTAAATCCTTAAACCTTTTCGAGTTATTTTTGTATTAAAATAAATCCTTTTAAAAGAAACTTTAATATTCCACCAAGTCCCCAGTAGTTCTTTAAAATTACTTGAGTTGTTAAAAATCCTTAAAATCCTTCAAAATTTTTAGACTGCTTAAAATCGCTTGAAAATCCTCAAAATATTTGAAATTAATCTCTTAAAAAGTATTAAAATCTTTTTTAATAACTTTTTAATAGCTCGCTTTATATTCTTTAAAGTCACTAAGACTGTCTTAAACTTGTTTAAATTATTTTTTAAAATCCTTTAACTCCTCTGATTTTTTTTTAAATGCCTTTATCTTCTTTGAAATTATTTAAACTATTCAAAAGTGAAAAGAATTAATTAAAATCCTTTCAATTTCCTAAATTCCTTAAAATTAAAAAAAAAAAATTACATCCCTTGAAATCTACTGAAATTCATTGAAATATTTTTCAATAATTTTTCAGTAACTCACTTAACATTCTTTAAAATCAATTACACTGCCATAAAATAAACTGTCTTAAAAAATAAACTGCCTTATACGATTTTTTGTAGGTTATGTCAGAAATGGAATCGCGTCATTTCTATCAGCCCCATCCCAGTGGGCACAAGGTTTGGCGACGTCTTTACGACATCGTTACGACATATTTACGACAACTTTACGACATCCTATATCCATGTCGTAAAGGTGTCTTTACGATATCGTAAATAAGTTGATTAATATGACGATGTCTTTACGATATCGTAAAAACATTGTAACGACATGGACGCAGGATGTCGTAAAGTTGTCGTAAAGATGTCGTAACGATGTCGTAAAGACGTCGCCAAATTTTGTGCCCACTGGGATGCCACTTCTCAGGAGGCCGGTGAAAAATATTTGACATTAGAATTGAAAGTGTTAAAAAAACGTTTGTCAAATAAAAATAATTTTCTGTTAGTTCTGGATAAAAGATAATAATCCTTCAGATTTTTTTAATCTTTGAGATTAAAAATAATTTCCGAAAATAGATAAATTCGCAACTTTTACGTTTCCTTATTCATTACTTATAATTAAATTTATTCTTTTATTATTATTATATGTTATTTCAAATTTAAAAATGCAACCATATTAAAAATTATTGATAAAATCGAACAAAATATTCTAATTTTTATTATAATTAATTTTGGAAAAGAACTCGAGGTGAAATTTTGAAAAAAAATATTTCGGGCTCTCTATATTTCACAATATCTATTTAGATTTTAATGTTCTTCTGTTTCTCTTTTCGAAAAAGTTGAAGTTTTTATTTAATTCTAATGTTGTAGCGCTCATTTTATTCCTTTAAAGATTCTATGAAAATTTTATTGGTTAGCTTTTCTTTAGAAATTTGTGTTAAAGAAATTTTTTTTTCCAAAAATAACGATTTTACAATCCCTACGTGAAAGCTTTTTCATGAAAACGTGACAGTGAGATTTGCAGATAATATTTTAAGAAATAAAATAAGTCCTACAGATTCAGGGTTAAAGAACAGTTCCTACTTTTACCTAAAGTGATAGAGAAAAATATTAGGCACTAAAACTATTATTAAATAAACAATAAACATAGTAAAATATTTATTTCAAAAATTCGCCTCGAGTTCTTTTCCAAAACTTTTTATAATTAAGGATAAAATACTTTCCTTGTTTTTATAAATCATTCTTAACAACCTTTATTTTTTAGCTTGGAATAACTTTCTATAATAATAATAATAATAATAATAATAATTTTAGTTCAATTTTCTAAACTCGAAAATTTTTAAAACTAATATTTAAAAAAAATATGCAAAATAAATTAAAAAATTGTCCTGAAATCTTCCAGGAAATAACTCTAAATGTTCTTAACAATCTAGAGAACAATTTTTTATCCTTTCAAAACCTTTCGAAATTAATAAAAACCTTCTTTTTTGCAAAATTGTGCAAAATTTATATTTATCTCAAATTTTTCGTAATTTTCTAATTAACAATTTTTTTAAATTTTTTGAGGACTTACAAACTTTCTAAATGCCTTTTAAGATTTTTCAAATTGGTCTTAATATTTTTTAAAAACACAAAATTGCGTTAAAATCATTTAGATTTTTTGTTGAAAGTTTTTTGGAAACACTTTAAAATCTTTTATGATATTATTCTAAAGTTAATTTCTCAAAATAAAAAATCATTAAATATTTATCTGGGAATCTAAAGAAAGCTTCGTTTTCTCTTGAAACCTTTCTTAATTTTAATTCAGCTTCTTTTTTTCAATCTTCAACAATCTACACTTAAAAAGGACATTTCTCACAAGTTTGCAATTAAATTTAAATTAATTGAATGCTTTAAGATATTTATTAAGCATAATAGAAAAAAATTTTTTTGCTCTTAAAATTTCGGAGAAAAGGGTGACGGCGCTAGCAGGACGTCCACTCAGCGCCACCACCTACAAAAACTGACTAAAAATTATTCTAATGTAATCAACGATAAGTGGATACTTTTTGCTTTTTTCGCTCTATGACGACATATATTACGTTTTCCAAAAAACTAACCCTAAGTCTTACGCAACTACCCCCCGTGATCAAAAAAGTTCTCAAAATGGGAAAACTACCTTTAATAATATAAACATGCTTTAGGGCTTTAAATTAATTACATGCCGCTTGAAAATTTCCCTCTCTTTATAATTTCCCCAAAACTACCCTGCTACTTTAACGCATGCAGCAGAACATATATATATGTATGAAAAAAGCATTAAAAATAATCAATTTTAGAAGAAAATGTTGGTTAATATTTTTTTGCTCTTTTTTTGCTCTTTAATAATGTATAATATGTTCCCGAAAAACGACCTCAAAGTCATACATACCAGCCCCGCCTCATCAAAACCGTTTTAAAAATTGGAAAACTACCCTAATTTTTTAAACGTTTTTGATGACGAGGCGAGCGTATGTATGACTTAGAGGTAGTTTTTGGTTAACGTATTATATATTATCAAAGAGAAAAAAAAGAGAGAAAAAATATCGACTAACAGTGTTTTCTAAGTTGTATTATTTTTATTCATTTTTCATACATTCATATGTTCCGCTGCATAGAGTCACGTGGAAGGGTAGTTTGGGGGGAAATTATAATGAGAGAGAAATTTGCAAGTTTCATGTTAATAATTTTGAGTCCTAAAACATTTTTACATTGTTCAAGGTGGTTTTCCAATTTTCAAAACTTTTTTCGTTACGAGGGGTAAGTATGTACGACTTTGGGGTAGTTTTTGGGGAACGTATTATGTATTATCAGACAGCAAAAAGAAGCAAAAAAAATATCAACTAACAGTGTTTTCTAAGTTGTATTATTTTTTATGATTTTTT
>NC_046660.1:21520018-21524037 GCF_010883055.1 Belonocnema kinseyi
TATTCCGCTGTATACGTTCACGTGGAAGGGTTGTTTTTTGGAAAAATTATGAAGAGGGGGAATTTTAAAGTGCCTTGTAATCAATTTGGAGTTTTAAATCATTTTTGCATTCTTCAAGGTTGTTTTGCAACTTTAAAAACGTTTTTGATGACGAGGAGTGAGTATGTATGACTTAGGGGTACTTTTTGGAAAACTTATTACATATTATCAGAGAGTAAGAAAAGAGCAAAAAGATATCAACTAATGTTATTTTCTAAGTTCTATTATTTTAATTTTTTTCCATACATATATCTTGCACTGCATACCTTCACGTGGAAGGGTAGTTTTTCAGGAAAATTATAAAGAAGGACAAATTTTCAAGTGTGATATAATTAATTTGGAATTCTGAATAATTTTTGCATTGTTCAAGGTGGTCTTTTAAATTTTGAAACGTTTTTGATTACGAGGCGTGGGCATGTATGACTTAGTGGTATTTTTTGGGTAAGAGCAAAAAAAGAGCAAAAAAATATCGACTAACAGTATTTTCTGCTGCACACATTTACGTGGAAGGGTAGTTTTTTGAGATAATAATAATCAGGGGGAAATTATAAAATGTAATGTAATTAATTTTGAGCTTTAAAGCATGTCTACATTTTTTAAGGTAGTATTTCAACTCTTAAAACGTTTGTGACAAAAGGGGTATGTATATATGACTTAGGGGTAGTTTGTAATTAACGTATTATATATTATCAGAGAGCAAAAAAGGAGCAACAAATATCACCTAACAGTTTCTTCTAGGTTTTGTTATTTTTTATCCTTTTTTCATACATATATGTTTCGCTGCATACCATCACGTGGAAGGGTATTTTTTCGGGGAAATTATAAAGAGAGGGAAATTTTCAAGTGTCATGTAATTGACTTAAAACCCTCAAGCATGTTTATATTATTAAAGGTAGTTTTCCCATTTTAAAGACTTTTTTGATCACGGGGGGTAGTTGTGTAAGACTTACGGGGTGATTGTTTGGGAAATGTAATAGATGTCATCATGGAGCAAAAAGAAACAAAAAATCTCCACTTATCGTTTATCGTATTATAATAATTTTTAGTGAGTTTTCGTAGGTGGTGGCGCTGAGTGGACGCCTTACTGGCGCCGCCACCCTTTTCTCCGAAATTTAAAGAGCAAAAAAAATTTTTGGACAATTGTCCAGGGGTGGTCCCGAAGTAATTAACCCTCAAGCGAAGGTGTAAAAACCGTGCCGAAACCTGAATGGCACCTGGGTGAGGTGTCTAGAACGGTGACTCTGGGATACCGGGCGGCCTCTCAGAGTACGCAGCCTTATCCTTGCATGCGGGGCTCTACAAGGATGGACGGAGCGACTGAATCACGACTTGCTAGAGTGCTACGATGCGAGTGTGGCCCCTGAAAAGGGTTACATGGCACGGCTCCATGCTCTGTGGTGCGAGAAACACCCGGAGCTATCGCACGTTTCGCAGCAACGTATGCGAAACCATGCTGAACTACTCCGAAAAAGGGACTATGTAAGCGGAACGCCTACTCTACCACAGATAGAACAAGCCGGCAACAGAGAAAGAGAGGTGACACTAAGACCAACAGCGGGCAGGCATCCAATAGAGGAAGAGCGATGCTTTATGACACGGAGAAACATCAACAGCAAGATTTCTCTCAAGTTTAAAGATCTGGCTGAAATGGATGACAATTATTGTGTGTATAATGCAGAGAGGGCTTTGGCCGATGCGTATCGTACAACAAAACCAACGGCTGATCACAAGACCAAAAGACGAATGCATCAACTTGCCATAAAGATAGGCTGGGCAAGACAGTACGCGTCCCGCATTCATTGTGTGATTTACTACATCACATCTGACAGGAATTTTACCGCCAAGGTTCGAAAGTTCGCGCGCGGACTCCGGACCCGTTATCACACACTTAAAAAGTCAAAGCTGCTGACCATCAGGCAGCATATTGTTGAGAAAATACGGATACTATTTGACGCTAAGAGAAGTCTAGAGCGGAGGGAGAGGTGGGTCAGAGAAAATCAACAGTTTCTCTCTGACCCATCTCTAATCTTCCAAGACCCTCGAGCTACTGTCGAAGACCCGCCCAAACCGGAGGAGGTCGAAGTATTTTGGAGAGAAGTCTACGAAGTGCAGCAAAGACTAGACGAAGACTCAGAAAATATAAATACCTTCAAGGAGTTATGTGATGCCCTCATAACACCTGATAAAGAGTGCCCACCCATCACTACCGTGGAGGTGAAAGAAGTATTAAGAGGGATGAAGAACTATTCCGCACCGGGAGCAGATTGTATCAGAACCTTCTGGTGGAAGAAGTTTTCTTCAACCCATCAGCATTTGGCTCGTATTTTCACCTCATATTTAAAGTCGGAAGAGCCGATTCCGGAGTGGTTGGTGGAAGGGCGGCCAATACTCCTGCCAAGAATATGCAACTTAGCTGACCCGAAGAATTATAGGCCAATCATTGTCTGAACACATTTTATAAGATATTCACAGCTATTCTAAATGATAGGATTGTTCGGGCAATTGAACCTGTGTGGCAAGAAATGTATGAACAGCGAGGCTCAAAGAAAGGCGCAGTGGGATGTCGGGAGAACCTGCTCATCAATAGATGTGTCTGCAAAGATGCAGCTTTCTACCAGCGTGACCTATCGATGGCCTGGATTGATTATCGGAAAGGTTTCGTCTCGACATCCTATAGACTTATTATCTGTCTTTTGGAAATCTTAAAGGTTCATCCGCAAATAGTTAGGTGCATAGAGAGATTGTTGCCGCTTTGGAAAACCAGATTTACTATCTCATCTGGAAAAAATCGTGTGACAACCAACAAGGTCAGCTTTCGGATAGGTGTCTTTCAGGGCGACACCATGAGCCCACTTCTCTTTTGCCTTACATTATTCCCACTATCTCCAGCACTTTTCCATTCCGACGGGTACTTGTGCGGCAAACCTGCAGATCGAAAGTACAAGGTCACTCATGTATTTTACGTGGACGATCTTGAGATCTATGCTTGAAACAAAGAGCAACTACATTTAGGTCTAGGGATTGTCGAACGATATACTAAGGAAATTGGAACGGAATTCGCGTTAGACAAATGCGCCTAAGCTCATTTGAAACAAAGAAAACTAAATGGCATCCTTGAAGATCCTGAGCTCGTTGATAGAAGCGCTATACGACACCTTCGCGCTGGAGAGACTTACACATACCTGGGCGTGCCACAGAGCTGCATTCAGGATGTGACATCTATAAAGGATACTATAAAGATACTATAAAGCAGATACAAACGTCTCATCCGGCAGATTTGGTCTTTCCAACTGTCTGCGAGGAACAAAGTATCTGCCACGAACATGCTTGCCGTCCTGGTAGTACTCTATTTATTTGGAGTAGTTCCATGTACGAAGAACGGGCTCATATCCTTTGATATCGGAACAAGAAAGGTTATGCATATGAACAAGAGCATGCATCTTAAGTCTTCCGTTCCGCCACTGTACATCTCACGCCGTCAAGGTGGTCGCAGAATATTGAGTCTTGAATGTCTTCACAACAGGATTATTCCGGGTACAGCACATAGAGTTGCAAATGGAAGAGACCCTCTTCTTAAAATGGTCAGGAATCACGAGGAAGTAGGCAAAGGAGCATTTCTGTACAAAGCAGCGGAGGAGGCTGCTGAAACACTCGGACTTGAGTTCAGTATTAGGGGTGAGCAAAATGCATCAAATCTAATCCATCTCGAGTACTCACTCCTGAAAGCCCGGATTAAGAAAGCACAAGAGAAAAACTTTCGTGAACAGCTCCTTGATAAGAGGATGCTTGGTATCTTCCACAAAAATGTGAAGGATTAGTCAATGTCTTGTGAGTCAACGTTTTCTTTCCTTAAATCCCCCGGATTGAGGTCTGGTACCGAGGGTTTCATTTTTGCATGCCAAGACGGTGTCACTTCCACCTTAACATACCGTCGCCACATTTTGAGCCAAGACATTCCTGATGATAGCTGCAGGGCGTGC
>NC_046660.1:21524137-21534298 GCF_010883055.1 Belonocnema kinseyi
TGCCTTTTTACATTTAAATTCAGCTTTTTGCCATTCAAGTATTTCTCTAATTATGTAAATAAGATTACCATATCTTCTTCATCCTCTGCCATGAACACTATTTCGCCTGCGCATACCAGTGTATATATCTTTTCGTTCCCTATCCTAACTCCTATCTAACCTTTTCTTCTAGTTTCTTCTTTCAAGTGTGATATTAATATATTAAATAAAAGTGGGCTCAGAGGACACCCTTGCCTCACTCTTCTCAGCAACAAGAAACTATCTCCTACTTGCTATCCAATCTTTACCCTGCTTTTTATCTGTCTGAAAATGGCCAATACTCTCTTTATTATCCACTCTTTTATCTCCTTTTTTACTCTAACTTCTTCTATTCTGCCTTACTTAACTAAACGCCGCCTTTGAGTCCACGAAAATTGCGATCATTGCCCCTTTCTCCCTTTTAATCTTCTTATTTACTATATAGTTCAGAACATATATGTTATCTATTACCGCGATTCCTTTTCTAAACCCTGCCTGATTTAGTGTCTCCATCTTTTTTTTCAACTTCTATCTTCAATCTCTCCGACAAATTGGTTACATATACTTTATACAGCGTTGGCATCAGCGTCACCCCCTATAATCTTTAACTCCTCTCCTTGGCCTTTCTTTACTATTGGTATAACTACTCCTTCTTTCAACAACTCTGACCACCCCTCTCCTCTTCATACTCTATTACACATTATCCATGCCCAATACTCTAGTTCCTCCCCTAATATTTCCATACTTCATGTGGAATCTCATCTATACCAGGTGACTTTCCATCCTTCATTATTCCTAAAACCGTAACTATTTCTTTCGTTGATATGTCCTCTTCTTCATCTCATTTTCTACCATATTTTACTCCCTTTATAACTTTTCTCTCTACTCCTCCTAGCACCTCCAAAAAATATTTCTTCCATTCTATCATTTCAATATCTTGGTTTACTCTTGTTCTTCTTTTTCTTTCTCTATTTACTACCTTCCATACTAACTTCTTTTTCGTTTGTGCACTCTGATCCTATTTTTATTTCTCCTATCATTTTGTTCATCTCCTCGTCCACATTTCCCTCATACATTTTGATGTTTCTGACCTTCTCTTTAAACTTTTCCTTCCCTTGAACAAACCCCTTTTTCTACACTTTTTACATTTGCTCCGCTTTTATTCATATTGCTATTGCTTTTTTGTCCATCTAATGTCACTATTTAGGGAAAATGATCCGAATCAATATAACCACCTACCTCTAGTTTCTTAACCTTCTCTCTTATCTCATCATCCACTATCACACAATCAATTAACGTTCCCCTTTCACCTCCTGAGCGTGTATGTTCTCCTTTTTCATCTCCTTCTATATTTGCATTTAAGATGTACAATCCAGCTCTTCAACAACTTTTTTCCCTCTCCATTTAGTACCTTATCTTTGGATGTTTTTCCTCCCTCTTATCCCCATTTCCTTTCTTCTCTGTCTCCTGTTCTCGCATTGAAATCCCCACCTATTATCAGCCTAATCTCTTCTTTAATTTCTTCAATCATTTCTTTCATCTCCTCCGCTACCAGTTTCTCTGGACCTCATTTCTTACTATCTGTTCTATTTCTTCATCCCAATCCCACCATACTCCGTCTATTTGTATTCTCCCATACTTAACCCATGTTCTCTTTCCCTTTTTTCTTTCCTCATCCGCTATTTTCCTTAATTTATACTGCATCTTCCTTTCTACCCATGTCAAATTTTCTCTATTCTTTCTGGGCTTCCATATAATAACCTCTTCTTTGTCATCGCCTCCCTCTTATGTTCCCATTTCTTTAGTTTTACCAGTTATATTATCTCCCTCTTATCTCTTCCCTTCTTACTCTTCGCAGTTCCTCTATATCTACCTCCTCATAAATCCTTTTCAGTAATTCTTCCAACACTTCCTTCAGCTCCTACCCCTTTAATCTTATACTCTTTATCACTATGTTTCTTTTTCTTTCTTTCCTCTCTTTTCTTTCTATTCTTTGTTCTATTTCTCTCAGTCTTCCTGTCTCCGAATTCCCACTCTCGCTCCCCATTCAATTCCCAGTTCGAGCCTTCTAGTTTTTTTTATCCTACCTTGCATCTCCTCAACCTTTTTATTATTATCTTTCTGCTTTTCTAGTTTTTGTTCCAGTGACTGCATCCTCTTTTCTAACTGTTCCCTGACTTGTTCACATTTCTTAATTTCTATCCTAAGTTTAGTCATTTCCTGCCAAATTTTCTTCTTAAATTCCCCTCCACTTTTCTACTGCTTTTCTTCATAACTCCCTATTACTTTTTCTCCTGCTTTTCTTTATAAATTCTACTTTGCCGGCAATGATCTAAATTTTTTTGGATATTTCAAGCTCAAACCGATATCTTCCTTCTATGTACTGCTTCCCTCTCCCATCTCTTCCTTTTGATAAAAGCCTCAATCGATCACACGCTTTTTGCTCTTAATCTCTCTTTTTCTATAGTTTTCTTGTGCTTTTCCCTCTCCTTCCTTTTTTTGATCTCTTCTTCCGGCGTATTAAACACTTCCTGCTCTGAATCAATTTTTTCCGCGATGACACTCGCTTTACTAGCCATGAATCCAATTCAAACGCTCCCGCCTTCTATCCTTTCCAGCCTCAATCTCTCGCCGCCGGGTGGTACGTGTCTCACCTTTCTCTGTTGCTACCCAACCCTGCTATGACCAGCATGATCAACCCTATCCTCCCACCCTGTCACAAATTTGCAACCCACCTGACCTCAACTTGCACATAAATCTGTCTCAATCCTTAAAAATAGCTACCTCTCCTTTTTAATCTCACAATCCCTCAATCAATCTCTCACATCCTCACCCTTCTACACAGTTCTACAATCCACTCACTTCAAATTTCACCACAAATATCAGAAAAACTCAGCATCAACAATTCCCACTACCTCATACTTTCATACCGGAGACTGAAGTCCGAGTTGGTTAATTGTAACTCAATAAAATTGAAAAAATTTTTTATTTTGATAATTTACAAATTAAAAATAATGCAAGTTTTAAGCCATACAATTGAAAATTCTGTGATTTCCATGCTCTACACTCGATATTTCAATTTGGAATATTTATAAATAAAAACTCGAATTTTGTTTCTCAAAATTTAAAAACGGTTATTCATGCATCTTTAAACTGAAAGATTTTAAAATTGCCACGCTTCAAAATTGCAAAACTTTGAATGAAAAATATTGAAAATTGAAGTGTTTATAATTAAAAAATTTTTTTTTTAAAACTAAACATAAAAATCAGATGGAGGAACCTAGAATTAAATATTTGACTTTTGTCTCTAATAATAATCGAAATGTAAGAATTTTAATTTATATACCTTGAAATTATGAAAAATTTAGTTTTAAAATGTTACAATTAA
Organism: Belonocnema kinseyi; assembly: GCF_010883055.1. Taxonomy (NCBI): domain Eukaryota; kingdom Metazoa; phylum Arthropoda; class Insecta; order Hymenoptera; family Cynipidae; genus Belonocnema; species Belonocnema kinseyi. The sequence goes on from NC_046660.1 coordinate 21,527,544, forward strand.
AATGTATGCAAGTTTAAATTTAAAAAAAATGTAACTAGGAGATATTTGAACATCTTCTTCGTCTCATTTTATAGACGTTTACTATTTTGCACCAAGGCGGCGCAGTTGCCTTTTTGCGCAAGAGTGTGAGTTTTTGCAAATACACAAGACCATAAAAGCCTTCGCTGTATCGTTAAAGACGATATTTTATGTGATAAGAGTATAGTTTCCACGTTTTCAAAAGAAAATACGTCTTAGTTTAGAGGTTATTTTAAAGGATTACATACTGCGTAGAACAGTGCGCGTGGGTCTTAATGAAAAACGCGCAGGCGCGCCCATTTTCCGCGGACAGCAAAGTGCATTTTATCGGACTAGGCCGCTAAAGCACCTCACTACCAAAAACGTCCTACTTTACTACTCCAGACCACGCTTAGAGAGCGAACAGAATATAATCGTGTTACATTAGAGAATATTACATCAGAAGTAGGGTTAGGCCGTATTAGGAGCATTCTTTATCAGAAGATCAAAGTTTGCAGGACGATTGGTAAAACCATTGGTTTTTAAGTCTACGAGTGATGTACGATATTTAACTCGAACACATGCAACTAATTTCGCATTTTCCTATTTGGACTGTGATTAGTAATCTTGTTTAGCGCGAAATTTTAAATGTGGTTCAGTCCGAGGTAGAGTGTCATCTGGTGCCACTATATTCCCCAACTGTACAATTAGAGAACACATTCTGCGATAGGGTTTCACGGGGAGACGATAATTTCTCGTTCCTCGACTGTTTTGATAAATCTTCAACTGCGACAGTTGAATTTCAAACCAAAAAGATACATCTTTAACCAAAACAATGAATTTTGAACTAACCTATTTAAATTTGTAACAAGAAAGAATTGATTTTCACAGGAAGAGGTAAATTGTCAACCAAAACATAAATAATTAAATTTCAAGTTCAAAAAATTAACAATCAATCAAAAAGATGAGTTTTCAACTGAAATTATGCAATATCTAATTGGGATAAGTTAAATTATCAGTTACAAAATTACTTTCCTAAAACAAAACTAACTTTCCACAGAAAAAAATAACTTTCAAAAAATGGTTACTTTTCATCCAAAGGAAAAACAAGTTTTCTATCAAATAGCTCATATTTAAAAAAAATATCTTTTTATTAAATTGATAAATTGTCACAAAAAATTAATGTTCTACAAAATATTTTAACTTTCAGCCAAGTAAAAGTTGCACAAATTGCTTTATAACCAAAAATAGAATAATTAAATTTTTAGATAAAACAATCATTTTCAACAAAAATAAAATCAGTTCTCAACAAAATTATCCAATTTTAAGCCCAAAAGATGAGTTTTCTACCAAGAAAGATGCAGGTTCAATCAAATATATAAATTTTGAAGTAAAAAGCATTTTCAAAACGCACACTATAATAGTTAAATCCACAATTAGAAAAGTGAATTTCATACAAGAAAAACGAGACCTTAGCAAAAAGAAATAATTTTCAACTATAAATATAATTTTCAACCACAAATATGAATTTTTGACCAAATAGGGCAATTTTTAAACCAAAAGGTGAATTTTCTTTTAAAAAAACACGAATTTTTAACTAAACATTTTTGTTCAACCAAAGAAATGAATTTTTAACCAAAAATAGAATGGTTAAATTTTTTACAAAACATAAAATTTTTTAAGGAAAAAGATTTAATTTCTATCAAAAATAATAAATTTTCGACAAAAAATGTAACAGTAGCACTTTTAGTTGGAAAAATTAATTTATTTTAAACTAAACAGACAAATTTTCAAGCCATAAAATAAATTTTCTATAAAAATAGACGAATTTTGAACAAAGTATTTGAAGTTTTAACCAAATATTTTAAATTTTTTTTTAGGAATTTTCAGGCAAAAAAGGAACTAGTCACTAAGAAGCTTAAATATTCTCCCTCAAATAAGAATCTTCAATTAAAAAAAGGAATTTTAGAATAAATATTGGTTTACAACTTAAATGATGAGTCATCAGCCAAACAATAAATAAATAAATTTTTAACAAAATAGTTGTGATTCTTAACAATAATTCAACCATTTTTTAGAAATTCATTTTGAATAAAAATTATATTTTTTAGTTAAAAGTTTAACTTTTTGGTTAAAAATTTATGTATTTTGTTCAAAATTCGTCTTTCTTGATCGAAATTTAATGTTCTGAATTAAAAATGTATCCTTTTTGGAGAAAAATGGAATTGGTTTGTTGAAATATCAACCGTAACATGCTTAATTAAGAATTCATATTTTTTGGTTACAAAATAGATTAATATTATTTCAGTTAAAGTTGAAGTACTAAATAAAAATTCTGTTTAATCAGGATTAATATTTAGAGATGAAAATTCAATGATCTGTTTTGAAATTAAATTTTATGTTGAAAATTCTACTGTTTTATAGAACATTCATTTCTTCAGCTTGAAAATTAAACTTTTTATTAAAAAAAAATATATTTTTGGGTTGGAAATTCGACTTTTTCGCTGAATATTAGTCTTCTTAGCTTTATAATTAAATAATATTCTTAATAATTCATGTATTTTGGTTCAAGATTTGTCTTTTTGCAGAACATTAATCTTCTTGGTAAAAAATTCATATTTTTCGTTGTAAATTTTAAAACTTTGTCGAAAATTAATTTTTTTGTCATAAAAATTATTTTTTGTACCCTTTTTTTACCCTTTCTTGAAATATTGTCTTTTTTGGTAAAAACTAATCTTGTTTTCTGCAACTTTTGACATTTATCTTAACAACTTCATTATTTTGTGGAAAAGTATTCATTTATAGTGGAAAAGTCATCCTTTTTAGTTAAAAATTAACTTCTTTAAAGAAAATTAAACTGTGTTTCAAGAAATTGGAATTTTTGCTGAAAAAAACAAATAATTGATTGAATACAAATCTTTTTTGTTTGAAAATTTGACCATTTGATTGAAAAAGCATCTTTCTGTGTTTGAAATTGAACTATTTGGTTAGGAATTTAAGTATTTAAAAAAAATTCGTATTTTTTCGGAAAATTTAACTGTTTTATTAAAGTTGTAATTTGTGTTCTGAAATTTCATCTTTTACGGTAGAAAAGACATTCTTCCTAATTGAAAATTTATCTTTCCTGTTTTAAAAGTTACTTTTTTGTTAAAAATTCAGCTTTCTTCGAAAAAAAATCTTCTTTTTATTCAATTAACGAAAAAAAATATTAAAAATTAATAAAACACAAAAAAATAGAAATTGTTTAAGCAATGAGCAAGAAATTGAAAAAATAACCTAAAATTAATTATTCAACAACTAATAATGATGTACCATTTTATTCGTATTATTTGGATAATACGATTTCACCAACGACAATCGATTCGAATGTCAAATATTATTGCACTATTTTTATTGTACTTAGTTAATCCAATTACTTGCGTAAATATAACTGCAGATTTTTACAACTTCAGTACCTCTTCTCTGTTTTAATGCTCCGTGTTAATGATATTTTTATTATTTATTAGAAAAACACTATGTAAATAAATAGAAGCTAAATATAAAGCATATATCGAATATACAATTCCATAAAAATACTTAAAATTATATTAATATTCTTCAATACTTGATTTCCTAAATATATTACAATAAAATCTTGTACAATTCACCCGCCTAACAATAAATTCTAATTTATGCTTTTAAAATGTAATATTTATGACTCGAGAAATATCGAATCACTTTTCGGGTGGAGTACCATTCTAGGGACTATCGAATTTAGTCGAATCGAAGTTTAGTGACTTGTAGAAATTGAAAAACATCGGAGTTCCAATTAGAGTTCTGAGCCAGTTATATTACTTTGAGAACGGTTACGAGAATGAGAATATTACTGAGAATATAACCGAGAAATAAATTCTCTGAGAATTTATGAGAATCTCATAATTTCTTTTAATTAATAGAAAATTTAATAAAAATGCAACTGTTTGGTTAGAAATTATAAGCTTTTATACTATTTTTTTTAAACTTAACTCATTATTAGAAATTTTACTTTTTGTTTAAAATTTATATTTTAGTGTTAAAAAAAGAACTGAAATATTTTCTGGATGAAAGTTCCACTTATAAAAAAAAATTGTTTTTTATTACAAATTCACCCGTTTTAGTACAAAATTGATATTTTTGGGATAAAAAAGAAACTATTTGGCGGAGAATTGAACTATATTGTTAACAATTCATCCTTTTTGGTTGAAAAAATTCGCCTTTTTGGATTAAAAATTCAATTATTTTGTTACAAATATTTAATTTTTTGATGTTACCGAGTTAACTGGAATCTTTTTTGGATGAAAAGTCAACTTTTTTTGTAAAAATAATTCTTTTGCTTCACGATAAATTTCGTATTAAAAAAATGCAACTATTTGCTAGAGATGAATTTAAAAGAAATGAGATTGATTTTCAAACAAAAGGGTTAATTTTTAACGTAATAGATTAATTTTGAACTAAAAAAGAAAAATTTCAACAAAAAACGGAAATTACGTTTTGAAATATAATTTTTTTTATCCAAACTGATGAATTTTCAACATGAATGATGAAGCTTCAACTGAAATATTTGATTTTTCAACAATAGCAACAATTAATTTTTTACTAGAAAAAGATAAATTGTCAACCAAAACTGGAATTTTCAACTAAACAAAAAAATAATTCAACAAAATACTTAAATTTACGTCAAAAAATTTCTTTTTATCCAAAGAAAAAAACAAGTTTTCAATCAAACAGCTTATTTTTCAACAAAATAATTTGTAACAAAAGAGTTGAACTTTCAGCCAAGTAATTTTATTTCCAATTTGAGAGATGAATTTTTGACTAAAATTATTCTTATTTAATTAGAATAATTACATTTTTAACTGAAAAGACAAATTTTTAAACAAGGAGAATACATTTCCAAAGAGAATTTAATGAGTTAACTGGAATCTCTTTTGGATGAAAACTCAACTTTTTTTGCAATAAAAAAATCTTTTGCTTTACGATAAATTTATATTTTTTGTATAAAAGTTGCAACTTTTTGGTTAAAAATCGTTCTTCTTTGTTCAATAATTCAATTAATTTGTTTAAAACATTTGGTTGTATCGATTTTTGAAGAAATCACTTTTTTTTTAAAAGATTTATATTTTAAGTTGATAAGTTATCTCGTTGGCTAAAAGTTTAATCATCTTGTTAAAAATTAATCTTTTTTAATTGAAAATTAAACTACTTGGCCCAAAGTTAAACTATACATTATGTCTGGTTAAATTTTGAACACTTAAGTGGAAAATGCTTCTTTTTGTTGTTGTTTAGAATTTATGTTTTAACAGAAAATGGAACTTTTCCATTTTTTCAAGATTGGTAGTTTTTAGTTACAAATTTCCCGTTTTTTGGTAAAAAAATTATTTTTTAGTTTGAAATTTCCTTTTTTTGCGTAAAAATGCATCAGTTTCATGGAAAATTAACTTTTTGTTGAACAATCATATTTTTTGTTTAAAAATTGCATTTTTGTAAAGAATATTTGTCTTCTGGTTTAAAAGTTCAATAATTTAGATAAACTTTTATCAATTTTTTAAGTGAAAAATCTTTATTTGTTGGAAATTCGTCTTTATGGTTTTAAAATTCTTTTCTTTTGTTGCATAAATTTAATTTTTTTTTATTAAAATCAAAACTATGACACTTTTGTGTTGACAATTTGTCTTTTTAGGTTGAATAATAAACTATTATGTTAAAAATTCAATTATTTTGTTAAGGAGTTATCTTTTAAAGTAGAACAAACTTTTTTTTTGTTGCAATTATTAAATATATTTGAAAATTTAAAATTTGTAAATAAAACACTGTAATTCCTGAATATATCTGAGCTAGAAAATCATTAATTCTTAAATTCCCTTAAATTCTCCTAAATTCGGGCATATTCTCCGTTATATAATCTGAAATTAAATTCTCGGGAATTTAAGAACTCTAGTTCCAATGCTGATCAAACGCTCAATTAGAGAGTTTAACGCTCGTTAGGAGGCGCCACCGAACTTACATAAAAGGCCGCGTAATTCGAATTCACAGTAAGGAAGGTAGAGTTTTTAAAAGAAAATTTTAAAAATTGAGTAAAAAAAATTAAACGTGGACTGTAGCTTATTATAAAGAAGAACTGCAAAGTGGAAAAGTATCATTAAAGAAGAAATGTATTATTTTATTTGAATATATTGACATTAGTAAATTTCATAAAAGAAATGTGCAGTATACTGTAACTGCACAATTCTTGACGAAATTCAATAATATCAATTAATTAAAATAAAATTTTATTATTTTCATATATTGCTAATATGAAATTTGTAATATTTCTAATTGGAGTATGTAGGATATTTGCAATTTATTGTACAAATACAATCATTTTTGGGAATTTTACTGTAATTTTTCGTACGAATACCATAACCTACAAATATACGACTGATTGGTAGGGTTGTGAGCAATGAAACGTTTCATTGTAACATTGAAACTTTCACTTGAAACTTTCAAATGTTTCACAGTTAAAGTTTCATCGTTTCATGAAACATTAGGGGGAAACGAGAGAACTTCCATATGCGCATGCGTGGAAATCAGATCAGGTTAGGTATTTGTTACTCGTATCGTATGCCACTTCGCCGCAAGTTCAAACTTTTTTAAAATTTTATTTAGTGTTTCGCAATGTTTCCGCAGTAAAATTGTGATTTTGGTGAAAATATTAAAAATTGTTGCTCTGAATACTTTAAAATGCCTTAGTCCCTTTAATG
>NC_046660.1:21534398-21546383 GCF_010883055.1 Belonocnema kinseyi
TATAGGAAAATTGGGTTTGTAAAATTCTTAATCATGTAACTTTATTTGCTATAAAACTCAATTTTGTTCATACATTTTTAGTATTCAATTTAAGGGGAAATTATCAAAACGTATTGCATTAGTTAATTAATTATTTAATCAACGATTACTTGAGAAAATGTGAATTGATTTTTACTTCTTAATATATGCGGTTTGAATTTTCCCGCCACTGTCTTTGAAACATTGCAATATTTCACGTGACCTTGAAAGTTTCATGACACTTTTCATTCAACCAAGGTTTCATGAAATTTTGCAACCCTACTGATTGGCACTTGTATAAGATTAACTGTGATGTCGCATAACCTAAAAGTGAAATTACAAACTGAAGGTAGTTTTTCATTTTTTTTTTTCGGAAAAACGCTTCTTTGGCAATAGTAAATCTTACGTCCCTATCTGAAAGTGGTAAAATTACAAGAAATATGTTTTACAGTGTATGCAATGACCATGCTTGTACGTGCAAGCATGATCTTTGAAAATAGTTTTGATTTATACCCGTCTTCTTGATCGAGGTTCCTCGTTCAGGCTTTCTTCGTCAGGCTCTTCAACACTAGATGACTTATTGTCAGGGTCGCCAGCCAACATATCGCCATTTTTTTTAATGTAAAAGCAAACTAGCAGGCGAAATTCCTTGCGGCAAAACGAATGTTCGCTGACGTTCCTCTGGTACAGAATGTCACTTTTATTTTCATTGCGCAGTGCAGTTGGGCGAGCACTTCGAATTATGAAATTATTAGGGTTGCTACAAGACCTGGAAAAGTCATGAAAATTTTAAAAGGTGTTTGATAAACCTGAAATAGTCATGAAGGTTGAAGAAAATGACTGGAAAACCTAAAAAAGTCATAGAAATTTGAAAAAATGGCTGGAACTTTCAAAAGTTTTTATTTTAATATTGCTAAAAAGTTCAAGGTTTTTCTATATTACTATTATTTTCAAATGCGATCCTAATTTTTGCATGAATAGTTTGACTATAATTGTTTTTGAAGTAATTAAAAACAAATAATATGGTGCTACAATTTAATTTAATTGACTGAATTTTTTTAAAAAGTGGACCTGGACAACCTGGAAAAGTCATGGAATTTTAAAAGCAGACTTGCAGCAACCCTGTTCATGAACGTCTAATTCGACATCGATTTTTATATCTTGCAAATTCGGTAAATATTGTCAGGATTCACTCAAATCACGATAAACAAAGCATTTTTAGAGCATAATAATTGTGGTAAAAATTGACTTAAGATTTGACGATGATTTCGACTCGACGATGGTACGACGGTGACGACGTGGGATCGACGATCCATTTCTGACTGGGCTAACCTAAAAGTGCAAAAACAGAAACTTTTTCCTATATTTGAGGTTATGCAGCATTGCATTTTTTCATTCACTTAACAAACGATTAACGCCATTTTAAAGTACCAGTCTCGCCTTTTTGAATGTCGTTGAGTTTGTAATTATCTTTAGCAGTATATATTTGCCTGTTATTTGAAAAACATTAGATTTTCTATTAAAATAAAATAGAAAATTTAAATTCTCGCAATTTAAAACCTTTTACGTTGACAGGAAAATCTCTATTTTCACAACTGATGACTTGCGCATGTCCGCAACTTGCAGATATGCAATCGTGTGAAAGGGCCCTTAGCAATAAGGACCGGCCATCTTTTTTTGAGTCGGATTGGGCAGGTGTGTTATAACTAGAGTTCTTAAATTCCCAAGAATTTAAGTTCAGGTTATATAACAGAATTTACGTGAAATTCAAAGAATTTAAGGGAATTTAGGAATTTATTATTTTTAAAAATATTTTTATTTGTCTGGCTATATCAGCGGCTGAATATAATTATTTTCTAGCTCAGACATATTCAGGAATTACAGTGTTTCATATACAAATTTAAAATTTTCAAATATATTAAATCATTTCAAACAAACAAAAAAGTTTTTTCTACTTTAAAATATAACTCTTTAACAAAATAATTGAATTCTTAACATAATAGTTGAATATTCAACCTAAGAAGGCAAATTGTCAACAAAACAGTGTCATAGTTTTGATTTTAATTTTTAAAAAATGAAATTTATACAACAAAAGAAACAATTTTAAAACAAAAAACACGAATTTCCAACAAATAAAGATTTTTCACTCAAAAAATAAATAAAAGTTTATCGAAATTACTGAACCTTCAAACCAAAAGACAAATTTTCTTTATAAAAATTCAATTTTCAAACAAAAAATATCACTCTTCAACAAAAAATTATTTTTCTGCGAAATTGATGCATCTTTACGCCAAAATAAGGAAATTTCAAACAAAAAATTTTTTTTTGCAACAACAAAAAACGTGAATTTTTAACTAAAACATATCAATCTTAAAAAAATGGAAAAGTTCAACCGAAGGTTTTAAACAAATTAGTTGAATTATCAAGCAAAGAAGAACGATTTTTAACAAAAAGTTGCATTTTCATACAAAAAATGAAATTTCGTCTATAACAGATGTAGTTTTAAATCAAAAAGATACATTAAAAAAAGAAATAGTTGAATTTTCCGTTGAATAAGGTTTTAGTCGAGTTTTCACTCAAACTATGAATTTTTATACAGTAAATAATGTTCTACGAAAAAAATGGAATTTTCAATTCAAAAAGACGAATTTTTCACCAAAAATGATAACTTTTTAATTAATGTTGTGTTACAAAAAAAGTTGAGTTTTCATCCAAAAATGATTCCTTTTAACTCAGTAAATTCTCTTTTGAAATTTATTCTCCTTGTTTAAAAATTGTTCTTTTTAGTTAAAAATGCAAGTATTCTAATTAAATTATAATAATCTTAGTGAAAAATTCATCTCTTAGGTTCGAAATAAAATTACTTGGCTGAAAGTTCAACTCTTTTGTTGCAAATTATTTTGTTGAAAAATAGGCTGTTTGATTGAAAACTTGTTTTTTTTTCTTTGGATAAATAGTAATTTTTTTCCGTAAATTTAAAAATGTTGAATTTTTTTGTTTAGTTGAAAATCATTATTTTTTTGAACTAAAAAAGTAACTATTGTTCCAGTTGAATATTCCATAATTTTTTTTTAATTTATCGTAAAGCAAAAGAATTTTTGTTCAAAAAAAAAGTTGAGTTTTTATAAAAAACTCTAGGTAACTCAGTAACATCATTGCCTTTTGAAAGCCCTACAAGATTATGATAACAGCTTTTTCGATTTGGTCAAAAAGCAGAAAATTTCAAATTTGATCGTACCAAAAAATAAAGAAAAATTAAAAAATTCCATTATTTGTTCAAACTATGCAAGATACGAAACAAATAAAAAACTCGAATTGCGCACCCTGGAAAGAACTACAAATTTATAATGAATCACTTTTCGATATAAGTTACGAAAAAAATGAGACAAAAATTGTTCATCCAAAAAAGAGCTATAATTTTTGATAGGTCACATAGTTTTTGCTTTAGTCGTAAAAAACAAAATTCAAAATAAAAATATTAAATTTTTTGAAAAACGACACAAGGTATGAACTTAAATTACCAGACAAAAGTTGTTCACCTAAAAAGATCTATAAATTTAATCATTTTTCGATTGGACGAGTAGATCTTTTAATCGTAAAACATCAGATAAAAAAATGCAAAAATTAACTTTTTGAAAAAAGCACAAAAAATACGAAAAAGGACGTAGTCTCCCATATGGGACCCTATATAGGTTCCTGTATTAGACCCTATGTAGATGCGCATTAGTTATTATTTAATCGTAAAAAATAACATTAAAAATAAAAAAATTTATAAAAACAAGGAAATAAGAATTAGTATGATTCAATTTTTATGCATATTATGAATTGTGATGATACACATTGATTGAAATAATACATGTTTCAGAGCAGCTTAGAATACAATTTAAAACAAACTGAGAAACAAATACAAAAATAATCATGATAAATAGAATTTGCTTTTTATTTTGCAATTTTTTAATAAGTAATCCCAGGCAGAGTTGTTGTATATAATGTAGAAAAGTTTATATGTCGGACAAAATCGAGTGCGAAGTACGAGATACGTGATGAGAATGTATTCGTTAAAGCCAAAAGAGCTGTAACAAAAGAGAGTTCAAAATCACAAAATTACAGTTGTCGGTTGGTTCACCTTTGATTTTAAAAGGTCTGTGCCCAAATGCGGACGAAATGCAAATACCAAGTGCGGAGTGCGATTGCATCAGTCGCGTGCCGTAGGTTCGTTCAAACTCTCTTTTAACGAAAGAGAATTCACAATTACAAAAATTACAGCGGTGGATGGTTTGAGCCTTAATTTTAAAATGTTTGCGCCAGAATGTGCGAAAATATATTAGCCAAGGAGGGGGGTGGAGGGATTGCCGAAATAGAGCTGTAGTTTGTAATATCTCCACTAGATGACGCCACTTCGTTACTTTACTAAGTTCATTTACTTAAACATAGGACTGTACGCAGTGTGGTTACAGGCTCATAAAATTGTGGTCTCGCATAAATAATTTAACTCGTCTCCTGAACTTTAAAAAAAAACTAATATCAAAAAAGTTATTCTAAAGGATCTATTAAATCACTCCTGTTTTTTATATAAGGAAATAAAAATTCGGGGACGCGAACACGCGCTTCAAGCATACCCGTTTACTGCTAGTGTTACATAAATATTATATGCACAACATTGACTTCCCTAAAGTTTTACGTAAAATCCACCTCTGCCAAAACAACAAAACGAATCGTAAAAGCTTCACTGCCGAACCACGAGGACCCATCACAGAGACAATCTCCTCTTTTATGGTGCCATAAATTAATACTAGAAGCTACGGGTCTCTGGGACAATTTTCCCCCTTTCCACGATCCTAACTCCCTCTTTCTCACTCCCGCAGCTTCCGTTCCTGATTCTCTTTCTTCGGACCATAACCCAGATGTGACGGTGGTTTCGCACCGAGTAGACAAAGAAATTTCGGACCGATGTCGATCTATGGCACGCATTCCCCGTGCCCTCGTGACAAAGAAAGAAGACATCTTTTACGCGCGACAAGAAAGCGCGCTATGCGTTCTAACCCTCAAGGATTCCTGACAATGACGGAGCACCCACTCATTTTATTTGAAAGATAGAAATATTATTGCAATTAAAAAAAAAAAAAGGGAAGAGAAACAAAGCACCATTAAGTCAGGGTGTTTAGTAGGGGTTTTAAATTTTTTTCTAATTGTTTTTTTTTCATATCGTTCGAAATTTATTGCGAGTTCACAAAAAAAATAAATCCCTTTTTTTTGTTTTGAAAAATAAAAAATATTTAGAGTTGGCTTAAACATACACTTTCACTCAGTTTTCAATTTAAAATAACAATTCCTAAACAATAATTGAAATTATGGAGAAAAAATTGATACCTAGTTTGAATATTACCTATTTTAAAAAAAAAACTCTATATTTTATTTTTACTTAAAATATAAAATACTTCGAAATCGGAAGAAAAAATAATTGTGTAAAGAATTTGAAAAAAGCTGATCAGATTTCTAAGAGACTTGTGAAGTCAGATTTTTGAATTAGCTTTTCAATTTTTTTATAAATAAACAAATATCACAAAAAATTGCAATTTTTACTATTTGACGTTCCCAGTGCTCTTCAATAACAAGAAACGTATTTAAGTCGCCTAATTTGACTAGATTCATGTTAGTTTAATATGTTCCAATATTACACAATTAACAAAAAAATGTTATAAACAAATTATTTGTTGAAAATATGTTTTCTAGGATTTTCCATAATTATACGTTTTTGCATATTATATTGCAATCAATTTAAATGGAAAAAATATTATATCACACAAATGTTCTCTTTAGATTATAATTGTTTATATTTTAAACAAATTTAATGAACAAATTAAACAATCAGACATTTTTCGACCGAAAAATTCGTTTTTTCCTATGTCAATTTTTTTTTTAATCAGGAACCTAATGATAATTTTAGTCAAATTCATAATTTGTTGATAAATTTTATGATTTCTTTAAATAAATTTAGATAAAAAAGGCATTAATCAGGCATTTTTCTACAGAAAAAATACATTTTTCTCAATATAAACTTTTTTAATTAGAAAGTTCATGATAACTTCAGAAAAATGCATAATTTTTTAATCAATTTTATGATTTTTTTTAAACCAAATTTAATAAAAAATGCATGAATCAGGCATTTTACGACAGAAAATTTATTGTTTTTTTTCTATTTCAACTTTTTAAATTAGGAACTTCATGATTGATTCAGAAAAATTCGTATTTTCTTTATTAATTTTACGATTTAAGATTTGTTATGATTTTTTCGCCCAAAAAACCCAAATAATGAATATGTTTATTAAATTTGTTAAAAACATAGAATTGATCAAATAAGTATGATAGGTAATGAAATTTTTAGTAAGTTTCCAATTAGAAAGACTGACATCGAATAAAGCGAATTTTTTTGTTTACAGATGCCCAAAAATGCATTTGTTTGTTAAATTTGTTTTAAAAAATCCAAAAATTTATGGACTCATCATGCATTTTTTTGAATTTATTATAAATATCCCAATTAAATTTTTTCATCGAAAAAAGAAGTTTTCCGACGACTATAATAAATCATGAATTTGTTTATTAAATTTGTTTAAAGAAATAATAAAATTTAGAAAGAAATTATGAACTTTGCTGAAGTTATCATAAAGTTCCTAATTTAAAAAGTCTGACATCGAAAAAAAGAAGTTTTCCGTCGACAGATGCCCCAATAATAAATTTGTTTATTACATTTTTTTAAAGGAATCATAAAATTGATAAAAAATTACGAACTTTGATGAAGATATCATGAAGTTCCTAATTAAAAAAGTAGACATAGAAAAAAACGAATTTTTCTGTAGAAAAATACCTGAATAATGCATTTTTTCATTAAATTTGTTTGAATAAATCATAAAATTTATCAATTTATTATGAATGTTGCTGAAATTGTCATGAACGTTCCAACTAGAAAGACCAGCATTTAAAAAATTAAATGTTTCTGCCGACAAATGCCTAAATAATGCATTTGTTTATTTAATTTGTTTACAAAAATCCTGAAATTAATTAACAAATGATGATTTTTGTTAAAATTGTCCTAAAGTTCCCAATTAAAAAAATTTTACATTGAAAAAAAACGAATTTTTCTATCGAAAAATGCCTGATTACTGCATTTGTTCATTAAATTTGTTTATAATATAAATAATTATCTCTCGACTATTAAAAAAACGTAATTATGAAAAATCGTAGAAAATGTTTTTTCAAAAAAAAAAAAATTGTTTATAAAATTTTTGTTTGTTTATTGCATAATATTGAAACATCTTTAGATAAGGTTACTCTATTCAAATTAATTAATTTATAAAAAATTGAATCCCTTTTTTAAAAATCAGGCTAGACAACTCTCTTAGAAATTTTATCAGCTTTTTTCAAATCCTTTTTGTCCAAATCGGTCCATATTTGTGGGCTGTACGTTATTTATTATTTATTATTATTTATTTATTATTTATAATTTTGAATAAAAACAGTAATTTTTTTCCACTGTGCGGTGGTTGGATGAAAAATATTTGTTTGCTTTCTCCCTCCATTCTCAATTATTTTATTTTTAAAAATTTGCATTTTCAATTTTTTAATTGTAGTTTCATAACATGAAATGCATTCTTAATAAAATTTTTTAAAAATGTTATGGAATTTCTTTTCCTGATATATAATTAGCTTTAAAAAAGCCTACCATTTTTTTGAATTATGAAGAAAATCATAGATATTTTTGCACTATAACAGATAGAATTGAAAATTATGAAAAAAATCCTAGTGAATAAAGGAATTCGTTTTTTTTCAAGGAAAAATTAATTTTTTGGATTCGGCTAGATTAACAATTTTTAGGATTTAGGGTTTTTTTAGGTTCAGGATTCAAACTGCTTTGTTGAAAATGCATATTCGTTTTTTGAATTAAACTTTTTTTGGTAGGCAATTAAAATAGTTCTAGTTTGAAATATTATGTAACACGTTTTTTGTTAATAGTGCGCCCTTCTTTATTGAAAATTCAGCGACTTAGTTGAAAGTGGATCTATTTTGTTAAAAAAAATTTTATTTGCTTGATGATTCATCCTTTATTTAACGAACCTACCTTTTTGTTTAAAACTTACTCATTTGGTTGAAAATGATATTTTTACTGGAAATTTAACTTGTAAATATTTGATTGAAAATTCGGATTTGTGGAGGAATATTTAATCTTCTTGGTTTTTAATTCCTCTGTTTAGTTCAAACTTCTTTTTAAAATTTCATTGTTTGGTGGAAAATTCATCTGCTTTGTTTAAAACTCGTCCATTGTGGGGGAAAAAATTAATCACATTTGTTGAAAATTGATCTGTTTTGATGAAAATTATTTTTTTCTTATTTCGAATTAATTTTTTCAACTGGAAATGAAAACTCCATTGTTTGTAGAAAATATATCTTCTTTGATAAAAATTTAATTCTCTTGGTTAAAAATTATACTATTTCGTTGAAAGTTCACTATAATTTTTTTGCAAATGCGGTTTTTTACTAAAAATCTAATTATTCTACTTTTAGTTAAAAAATGTATCTGTTTTAGGTGAAAATTTTACCATTTGTTTAAAGTCCGTCTTTTTTATAGACGAGTACTCTTATTAATTGAAACTTCATCTCTTTAGTAAAAAATTAAATTTTTCTTAGTTGAAGATTTATAATTCTAGATGAAAATTCACCTTAACTATTCCATTTTTGGTGTAAAATTTACCTTTTTTAAATAAAAATTTAATGTTTTTCGTTAGGATATGTTCTGTTTTGCAGAAAATTTAACTATCCTATTTTTGGTTAAGAATACAGTTATTTGGTTAAAAAAATTTAATTGAACTTTTTTTTTTAAAATCATCTTTTGAATTAAAATTTTCACTATATAGTCAAAAATTCATATTTTTAGTTGCAAATTTATATTTTGAGTAGAAAATTAATAAATTTCGCTAAAAACTTATTTTTTGTTTATTGAAAATTTACTTTCCTAACTGCCAATTAAATTATTTTAGGGTTGGTTTGTAAATTTCTCTTTTTTTTAATAAAATAAAATTAAAATTAGGTTAGTTTCAATTAAATTAAAAGTAAAATTAAATTAAATTAAAAATGTATGTAAAAAAGAGTATTTAAGTCAAAAATACGAATTTGACTAACGAGTTAAAATTTCAACCAAAAAATAAGCCTTCAATTAAAAATTAAATTTTACTAATATAGTTTAACTTTTAACCAATTATTTGAATGATCAATTAACAAGATTATTCTTTATCAAAATAGTTAAAGTCTTAACCAAAAAGAAGAATTATCAAATAAAAATATAAATTTTTGAGAAAAGAAAGATTTCTTAACAAATCGAATCGACCAAAACTTTCAAACAATATATGTGAATTTCCAAACAAAGAAGAAGAGGTTTTAACCAAAAAGTTGCATTTTCATTCAAAAAATGTTATTTCCACTAAAACAGATGAATTTTTAAATCAAAAAATAAAATTAAAGAAAAATTAATTGAATTTTCTGTTAAAAAATATTTAAATTGACTTTTTACGACAAGAATATGAATTCTTAAACAAGAAATTAGTATGTACGAACAAAATTTAATTTTTAATCCAAAAAGATGAATTTTAAACACAAAACAAACTTTGTAACAAAATTGTGGAGATCTCTACTATATAGTTACATTTATATCCAAAAAAGTTGAAGCTTCGTTGAAAATTTGTTTCAAACCAAAAATGATGAAAACATAACAAAACAGTTGAATTCTCTTCCCAATAGTTGCATTTTTTATTTGATCGAAGAAAAGAATCAGTTCATTTTTTAAAACCAACATATAAATTTAAAAAAAATAAATAAATTTACTATAAAATAGTTAAATTTTCAATAAAACAGTGAAATTTTCAACTAAAACGGATGTTTTTTTAAACAAAACAGTGCAATTGTTAAACAACCATTTGCATTTTTCTCTGATAAAGATAAAACTTATCTTAAAATAGCTGAATTTTTAATTAAAAAAAAAATTTTTTTAAAGGTGAATTTTCATCAAGAAAGTATTTCAGTTCTCTTTTCAACTCCAAAATATTAAATCTAAACAAAAAATCGAAGTGTTTTTTAAGCAACTTAATTTTTTTTAAAGTATGGATTTTCAAAAAAATTGTTTAATTTTCTACCAAATAGTTGCATTTTAACTCAAGAAAGTAGTAATTTCTGCAGAAGCAGGTGAATTTTAAAATCAAAAAGACAAACTTTCAACAAAGAGTTTGAATTTTCGAGCAAAATTTGAATTTATATTCAAGAAAGAAGAAATTTCTTCGAAAACAGATAAATTAAAAAAAACTTTAAAAAATTGTTAAATTTGTATCCAAAGAAGATTTTAGTTCAATTTCCATCCCCAAAATAAGAATTGCATACAATAAGTTTATTTTCTGATAAATAGTCGAATTTTTAAACAAAAAGTATCACATTTTGACATGATTGTTAAATTCTCAAACAGTTACATTTTTATCCGCGTAAAATTAAAATTATACTAAATCTGGTAAATTTTGAAATCAAAAAGACAAATTTTCAAAAAAATAATTCTAATTTTCAACAACACAGTTCAATTTGCAACCAAATTGGACTTCTTTTTAAGAAAATTATTAAATTTTGAACCAAGTATTAAAATTGATGCGTTGAATGCTCTAAAATAAAGTAATTTCTAATAAAGAAAGTTTTTGCAATTATTTATAGAACATTTTAAAATAGGCAGGATAGTGTAAAGATAAAATTCATTAAAATCTTTTAAATATTGCTTATTAGATTTATTCATATTTTTTCATTTAGAAATTGATATCAGGACTTTTTTCCATTATCCTTTCAGTTCATAAAAATATTTAGTTCCCTGACTTTTATAAATTTCCCATTCGCCATCAAATTCTGGCACCTCTTTTAATAAAATCCCAGATTTATCCCTACGTATAACCAATGACATTATGCATGACCTACGGGGGGTCTCTCAACACTTTAAAATCCATATTAACCATGCAACCCCACATGGAATCAGAGCACATGGCGCTTCATTCAGGATGCCATCCTACGTGTCAAAAATAATAAGATGGATGAAAATCTCATCGATTTTCATTGCGGTAAACCGATTGAAAATTTTTATTCTTGCCATTGATATTCATGAAATGAAATTCATTATAAAAATATATTGGAACAGAATCAAATGTCCATGCATACTATAGATCAATTTAAGAATCTTCAATAATAGAAAATGCTTAATGCCCTAATCAGAGTAGATACAAAGTAATTTTTTTCAAATTTAAAATTGAGTTTTTTTTTTTGCAAAAAAGATACTTTCATTTTCGCTTTACTGGGAATCGAACCACAGAACTTCTGATTTCCAGTCAGGTGCTTTTCCATGAAGCTATTAGAGATATCAGAATTTTCTGCCTCCACGGTTGTGGAGGGTTAACTACTGTCGGTAAAGTGCCATTCGTTGATGATATAACAGATTGATTTTAAATAATCACGTCAACCTAAGACCTTGTTACAAATTACCGTTATTTCTTGAATTAAAGTTCGTACTCTGATCTTTCTGATACCTTAATTGAAAATCACCTCATCGGACATCAGAAGTTCTGTAGTTCGATTCCCAGTGGAGCGAAAAAAAGATATTTTTTCAAGAAAAACTTTAATTTTAAATTTAAAAGAATTATTTTTTATTCTGGTTTTTCGACCTGATCAATATTAAGGATTTTCTGCATCAAAGTTTGTAGAGGGTTAACTACTGTCGGTAAAGTGCCATTCGTTGATGATATAACAGATTGATTTTAAATAATCACGTCAACCTAAGACCTTGTTAAAAATTAGCGTTATTTCTTGAATTAAAGTTCGTACTCTGATCTTTCTGATACCTTAATTGAAAATCACCTCATCGGACATCAGAAGTTCTGTAGTTCGATTCCCAGTGGA
>NC_046660.1:21546483-21549793 GCF_010883055.1 Belonocnema kinseyi
TTCTGAAGCTTTTAGATCGCCAATCATCGTATAGCAGAAAAAATTTCTTTTAGAAACTCCCACTAGAATTCACAAAATTTACTGAATTTGTATAACGCCCGGAATTAACGGATTTCATAGAATTAATGGGATTCACGAAATTAATGGAATTCGTGGAATTAACGGAATTCACGCTATGCACTAATTGCAAGAAATTTACGAGATTCATAGAACTTATGGAATTAACGAAATTGATCAAATTTACAGAATTCAAATAGTTAAAGAAATTCACAGAATTTACTAAATTCAGGGAATTCAATATAATCAGGGAATTCACGAAATTCGCCCGAGTTGAGGAATTCACGCAATTCATTTAGTTCACAGAATTCACGCAATTTATGAATTGAAGGAATTCACGGAATCAAAAGAATTTACGGAAATCAAGAAATTCTTGGCATTCATGGATTACATAGAATTCATGGAAATCCCGGAATTCCTGGATTTTAAGGAATTCATGAAATTTATGCAATTAACGGAATTCAAGAAATTAAACATAATTTAGCTAATTCATGAGATCCAAGTGAATAGTGGAATTAATGAAATTCACGAAATTGAGGATTTCATAAAATTCAATTCTTTTCTTTTTAATAATTCTGCGAATTATTAATATATTAATATATTTTTAACAAAAAATGTATTTTCTACCATATAAGATGGATTTTTAATATAATACTTGAATTTTCAAGAAAACAACTAAATTTTTAATATTCCAGTTAAACTTTTAACCTAAAAATAGAAATTGCCAACTAAAAAGTGTCATAGTTTATATTTCCATCAAAAAAGATCAAATTTATAGAAAAAAAAATGAACCAAAATGATGAATTTCAAATAAATAAGGATTTTGCTCTCCAGAAAGGCATAAAAGTTTTTCTAAATTGTTGAAGCTTTAAGCCAAAATATAAATTTTTTCTACAAAAATTAAATTTTCAAAGAAAAAATATGAATTCAGCAAAACATTAATTCTGCACGAAACTGATGTGTTTTTAGCGAACAAAAGTTAAATTTTAAATCTAGAAAATTATTTATTTTTGCCATCAAATGACAATTTTCAAATTAAAAATGTCAATCTTAAAAAAAATGTTTAACCATTTAAGTTTTCAGTTAAAAAATTAATGTTAATCCAAAAGAAGGCTTTTCCACTAAATAGGTAAAATTGCAATCTATAGGCATAAGCCTTCAACAACAAAAAATAAGTTTTAAACAATGTAGTTTAACTTTTAGCCAAGTGGTTGAATTTTTAGTTTAAAAAATGTTCGCAATAAAATAGTTTAACTTACAACCAAAGATATAAATTTTGAACTAAAAATATAAATCCTAAATAACAAAAAGTGATTTCTTAACAAAGTTATACGAACAAATATTTCAAACCAAATAGTTGAAAAATCCAGCGGAGAATAAGGATTTTTAACAAAGAAGTTCTAATTTCATAAAAAAACTTCTACTAAAACAGATCAATTTTTGCATCAAGATTTTCAAAAAAAATAGTTAAATTTTCTGTTACGAAAGATTTCAGTAGACTTTTTACAATTAATATATGAATTTTTAACTTTTAAACAAGAAATAAGTTTCTATGAAAAAAATGGAATTTTAAATGCCGAAAGAGGAATATTTAACCAAAGTATGACTTTTTGACCAAATGGTTGAATTCTATATCAAATAGTTGCACTTTTTACCCAAAAAATATTAAATTTCTCTTAAAACAGATGTCTTTGTTTTTTTCAAAAAATATTTTTAAAATAGTGGATATTTTTGTCTGAAAAGAATCCAGTTGACTTTTCAAGATCAAAATATGAATTTCGTAACAAAAAATAAGTTTCTGCAAAATTAAATTAAATTTTTAATCCAATACGACGTTTTTTTGACGAGAAAGTATTTATTTTGAACGAAATAGGTTAATTCTCTACCAAATAGTTAAATTTGTATACAAGGAAGTTGAAATTCCTTTCAAACCAGGCACAATATCAATTACTTTTTTTTTATCATTTTTATGCATAAAATATTTTAGTTCTTTTTTTTTACAAAAATATTACATTAAAATAAAAATTAAATTTTTTAAGAAATATCTAAATTTTCATCAGAACAGCAGAATTTTTTAACAAAATGTATAAATCAACAAGATTGTCTAATTTTCAAACAAGCAGTTGCATTTTTGTTCAAGAAAAATTTAATTTCTACTAAAATAGGTAAATTTTATAATTAAAACGACAAATTTTCAAAAAAACAATTTTAATTTTTATCAAAAAAGATTTCAATTGACTTTGCAAAACAAAAATATTAATTTCAACTAAAAGTAAATTTTCTAGGAAAAAATTTAATTTTCATGAAAACCGTTCTATTTTACCCAAGAAAGTTGCAATATTTCTACTAAAAAGTATGAACTATTAAATAAAAAATACAAATTTTTAGAAAAAAGAATTTTTATCCAAAAAATATTTCAGTCGACTTATCAGAAAATTAATAATAATATAAGAAAAAGGTTAAGGTTTTAAGAAACGAGATGAATTTTTTACTCAATAAGATGAACTTTCGACAAAAAAGTTAAATTGGAAGCAAAAAAGTATGAAGTTTTAAGAAAATTCTTAAATGTTTAACAAAGTAATAAAATATATAACTAAAAAGACGACCTTCAGGAGAAAGTTTTTGTGAATTTGCAAAAATTACGTACATGAGTGACGGGCCCCTCCCCTCTACGTAACGAATCTTAACAAATTGTCTCGACCCCCTCCCACTTGAGCTGTCACGTAATTTAAGTACGGTCCCTTATAGGCCGGCTAAATGTTGTTTTATATTTTTTTTATTCCTCTAGAATATCAAGATATTTTTAAAATAAAATTTTTTCTTGAAAAAAAAACCCTTCTCTTTTCGATCCACTCGGAATCGAACCACAGAACGTTTTATGTGCGATTAGGTGATTTTCTATTCAGCTATTCGAGAAAACAGAATACGAACTTTAATTCAAGAAAATAATGGTAATTTTTAGCAAAGTCTTAATGGTCAACGTAATTATTTAAAATGAATTTATCTGTTATATCATCAACGAATGGCACTTTACCGACAGTAGTTAACCCTCTACAACCGCGGATGCAGAAAATCCACAATATCGATTAAGTTAAAAAACCAAAATGAAAAATAATTTTTTCAAATTTAAAATTAACATTTTTCTTGAACGAAATATCTTTTTTTCGCTCCACTGGGAATCGAACTACAGAACTTCTGATGCCCGTTGAGGTGATTTTCCATTAAGCTATTAGAGAGATCAGAATACGAACTT
>NC_046660.1:21549893-21576246 GCF_010883055.1 Belonocnema kinseyi
AAATGACCATCACGGATATACGGGCGAGTAGGGGGCGCCATGTTTCTATCAACTGATATTTCTAATGCATTGTGACTCTATTTCTCTGTGATAATACTGCATGCTAAGATTCACTCAATACAAAATCTTTTGAGAATAACCTACCGACTTGGCCATCAAAGAAAATTTAAATTTGAGAAAACCTTAAGTTTAAATATTTTGTCACAATAATTGTTAATAACAGTGGTTATTGTTAATTCTTCTAATATTTTTGGGACTAGCAGTCATTCGTTCAATAGCTTAAAACATTTCCAGTACAAAAAAATTTTCTGTGCGAAAGGGAAAACATTTTAAATTTGTTTATCTAATTTGTTTACAAAAATTTAAATTGTTATATTTGATCAAATATTTATTATTTTAAGGAATACCTGAAGTGGTTCTGGCAATTGAAGGAAATTATAATTTGAAAAATCTCAAATTCTAATATTATGACACAAAAATTGTTTATCACACTGGTTATTATAAACTTTTAAATTATTTTGGTTATTAAATGTCATTCCTACATTAATGTGAAGCACTTTTAGCAAAAAGCTCCAACTGTGCGTCATGAGTACAGTACGTTTGTTTATAGATTTTAATAACTTATAGTATGTTTATTTTAAAAATAAGGTTTGCAATAACATAATTAACTATTTAATTGAAAAGCTCCTTTAAATTTAAATTTCAAGTTGCCTTCAAAACTTGAAATTATTAAGATTTTAAAGGTACACAGATTCTTTACTTCGCAACTTAAGTTGTAGTCTTACATATTCCAATTATTATAATATTTATATTGGATATAAGTAATATATTTTTGATTAATTCTTCTGGTCATGTATAGGTTTTAAATATTTTTGATATTGAGGTCTTAAAAATTATTAATTTTTTCATTAGCTACATTGATAATTTCAACAATAAATAATTTTGTTTGACTAGAACAAATAGAACTGCTTTCAAAATGTATCTCAAAATTAAATTTTATTCATATTAAACCACATATCTTTATGACCAACATTTCCCCCCCAGATCGTAAGAAAACTACTACTGCATACACATACATAGAGTTCTGAGCCGCTTATATTACTTTGAGAATGGTAACGAGGATGAGAATATTACCGAGAATATAACCGAGATATAAATTTTCTGAAAATTTATGAGAATCTCAGAATTTAATTAATTAATAAGAAATTGCATTTTTTCGTTAACTTTTCGGTTCAAAATTCAACTCTTTTTTTGAAAGTTTGTCCTTTTTATTTTAAAGTTTACCTGCTTTAGCATAAATTGAATATTTTTTTGATACTTAACTATTCCACAGAAAATTTACTTTTAGTTTAAAATTTATATTTTAGTGTTGAAAAATGAACCAAAATATTTTCTAGGTGAAAGTTCTACTTATAAAAAAATTTGTTTTTTTATTACAAATTAATCTGTTTTAGTACAAAATTGATATTTTTTGATAACAATGCAACTATTTGTTAGAGAATTTAACTATTTTGTTGAAAATTCATCCTTTTTGGTTAAAAAAATTCGTCTTTTTGGATTGAAAATTCAATTTTTTCCCTAGAAATTTATTTTTTTGTTACAAAAATACAATTTTTGATGTTACTGAGTTAAGTGGAATCTTTTTGTATGAAAATTAAACTTTTTTTGTGATAAAAATTCTTCTGATTTAAGATAAATTTCATATTTCTTGATAAAAATGTAACTATTTGCTAGAAAATTCATCAATTTTGTTAAAAGTCGTCTTTTTTGGTTAAAAATTCGTATTTTTGTATTGAAAATTCCATTTTTTTGGTAGAAAATAATTTTTTGTTAAAAAATGCATAGTTTGATCGTGAAAACTCGACTAAAATCTTTTTCAACAGAAAAAAATTTTTTGGTTAAAAATCGTTCTTTTTTGCTTGATAATTCAACTAATTTGTTTAAAACATTTGGTGGAATCGCTTTGTTCAGGAATCACTTTTTTTTAAAGATTTGTATTTAAAGTTGAAAAGTTATCTTGTTGGTTAAAATTTTTATAATCTTTTTATAAATTAATGTTTATTAGTTGAAAATTCAACTACGTGGGTGAAAGTTAAACTACATTGTGAATTTTTTTTATTGTAGGCTTATCTCTGGTTGAAAATTTAACTGTTTAGTGAAAAATACTTCTTTTTTTTGTTTAGAGTTAATTTTTTAACAGAAAATGGAACTTTTATATTTTTCAAGATTGATATTTTTCAGTTAAAAATTCGCGTTTTATTTTTGTAAAAAATTATTGTTTAGTTTGAAATTTTTTTCTTTCTTCGTATAAAAATGCATCAGTTTCATGTAAAATTAATTTTTTGTTGAACAGTCATATTTTTTGTTTGAAAATTGAATTTTTGTAAATACAATTTGTCTTCTGGTATGAAGGTTCAATAATTTAGATAAACTTTTATTCTTTTTTGAAGTAAAAAATCTATATTTGTTGGAAATTCGTCTTTTTGGCATTCAAATTCTTTTCTTTTGTTGTATAAATTTAATTCTTTTTTATTAAAATATGAACATTTGAAAATTTCAAATTTGTATATGAAACACTGTAATTCCTGAATAAGTATAGCTAAGAAATAATTTATATTCAATCGTTGATATAACCTGAACAGTAAAAACATTGTTAAAAATCATAAATTCTTAAATTCTTTTAAATTCTGTCATATTCTCGGTTATATAACTTGAAATGAAATTGTCGGGAATTTAAGAACTCTACCTAGTGAACACAAAATTTGGCGACGTCTTTACGACATCGTTACGACATCTTTACGACAACTTTACGATATCCTATGTCCATGTCCTTAAGGTGTCTTTACGATATCGTAAACATGCCGTATGATCTGACGAAGTCTTTACGATATCGTAAAGACACCGAAACGACACGGACATAGGATGTCGTAAAAATGTCGAAAAGATGTCGTAACGATGTCGTAAAGACGTCGCCAAATTTTGTGCCCACTGGGTACACATACACGGTCGAGGCAGGGGGCTGGTGGTATTATGCAGTTTCTGTTTTGCAGCTCCCAAACGGTAGGTATGGTGGGGGTAAATTTTTGGCTCGATCTGGCAGCACTGATGTAAACAACCAATATTGTATTTTAGCTAAACATTTCTTCAAACATTTAAATTATGTGGTGGATTAGAGTCGTTTAACATTATTATTTTAAAATTCAATGAAATTGGTCGATTTTTCGATAAGGGTGATTCCTTCATTTCTTCTGAGGTCATAGCTATGATAGCGCCAGTTTCCATATTTATTTTCACTCGTGTTTCAATCAGATGTCCGGAGCAATATTGTGTTGTATATAATCCACGAAGATATCGGTTATTCTCCAATATTGCAAAGATCTCATTATGAGAAGTTGATAATACGCTTTGTTCTTCGATTGGTATGGACCCAAAAACACGCATTCCTCCTTTTATTTGAATAGGTGTATTTCGAGCAAAAGTGTATCTTCGTATTTTAAATCGCCGATTCGGGTTTATTATAGGGATAAGCCGAACAAATCTAAGTTGTTCAGGTGTAAATCTACGTAGGCGGATAGGAAAAGAAGACTCATCAGGAGGAGGAGACGTTGACCTGACAGGTAAAGTAGACTTAGCAAGTTTAGGAGACCTGGACCTGATACGAATACTGCTTCGGTGCTGGAGACGAGGAGTGGACATTGCTGGGGAATGAGTTCTGGAAATATAAATATTATTTACAGTTATAATAAATATTTCTTTAATAAAATGTTTTCAATTTTACATCAAACTATGATAAAATACCCTAGAACTGGAAAACAAAAATATTTAAATGGAAAAAACCTTTCAGGAGGGCCATGGCTGATCTTAGAATCAGAAGTGACGGAACGAGCAATTCCAGGAATGGGGTCGCCATTTGGTAAACAATCAAAATGTAAACTTAACTCTGCAATAAGAAAAAGAAATTAGCCTCGAATTCTCCACAGGTCCACAAAATTCAATATTTTGGGATTAAACTAGAATTATTTGGAATTCACTGTAAATTTTTCGGAACTATCAAGAAGTTCGCCGATAAAAAAAAAACGTTGACGATAAAATATGCCGGATATATAAATTTAAATGCTACTATTCTCCTTTTAGTAGAAAATCTATCTTTTTGGTTGAAAATTAATCTTTTTTGGATAGAAATTTTAACTAGTTGATTGAAAGTTAAACTTATTAAACAACAATTAATATTATTAGTTGAAGATTTAACATTAGAGATAAAAATCCAACCTTCTGTATTTATTGGATAATTTTTTAAAGAATAGAAAACATTTTGTTCAGTATGGTATTCAGAATGCACGGAATTTTCCAGATTCAAGGAATTCACGGATTTCGTAGAATTCATGGAAACCACAGAATTCATGGACTTCACGGAGTTCATGGATTTCGTGGAATTAATGGAATAAATGGAATTCACGGAAATGATGAAATTCACGGAAGAGATTGAACTTACGGAATTCATGGAATTCAATAAATTCGCGGAATTTATTGTAAACACGGAACTTATGGAATTCGTGGAATTTACAAAATTCGAGTAATTAACGAAATT
The DNA here is from genome assembly GCF_010883055.1 of Belonocnema kinseyi. Classification (NCBI taxonomy): domain Eukaryota; kingdom Metazoa; phylum Arthropoda; class Insecta; order Hymenoptera; family Cynipidae; genus Belonocnema; species Belonocnema kinseyi. The sequence goes on from NC_046660.1 coordinate 21,554,482, forward strand.
CGCAGAATTAATGGAAATGAGGAAATCACGAAATTGATAAAATTTGCTGAATTCAAGGAATTCAGTGAATTAGTAGAATTGAAGAAATTCGTGGAATTCCATGAATTGTAGTAGATTTCGTGAATTTCGTGATTTCATTGAATTTTATTAACTCATTGAATTTGATGATTTCCTTGAATTTCATCAACTCATTGAATTTTATTATTTCCGTGAATTCCCCGAATTCCTCGTTTTGTTTGAATTTCATGAATAAGTGGAATTCCGTGACTCACTCGAATTCCGTGAATTCCATGAATTCCACAAATTCCGTGAATTCCATGAATTCCACGAATTCAGTGAATTCCATTAATTCTGCGAATTTCATGAATTCCTTGTATTCCTTAAATTCCTTGATTTCGGTAAATTTTTTTGAATTTCTTGAAAAAATTGAAGCAAAAACTGATTAAATTGATTATATTAGAAAAAATTGAAAAAATTCCCAAAACTGCGTCAATTCCGTAAAGTCCATAAATTCCATGAATTCCTTAAATTGGATGCATTCCGTAAATTTAATGAATTACGTGAATTCCGCGAAGTGCGTGAATTCCGTAAATTAAATAAAATTACGTGAATACCGCTATAATAGGCTTCTATTATTGACACACCTAAGTTTCAGTTGTATTTAGTTTAGACAAATCCAAATAACATTTGAAAAGAAAATATCAATTGGGATAGACGATAGATTAGATACACACATTTTGATGTATGTATAGCTTTAACAAATTTAATTTAAATTACATATATGTTACATTATTATATTTACCAATGGAATTCAAAACCACGGCCAACGACAAAATAAGATTATGAACGATTTTCATCTTCTCTAATCAGCAGAAAACCTGATTGATGCAATTATGAATTTTTAAGAATATAACTGTGGAATATTTCAATTCTCCTTTAATAATATAATGCATACATCCTAAAGTCGTTATCTAACAGATTGTAGGCGTCAACCTTCTAATTCTCCGATATTTACATTTCGTTACATATAGTTATGAGGACTGAAATTGTGTTAATAAATTTGATAAAACTAATATCACAATGTAAATAATATTTTAACTTTAAACGCAATCCGATGTTAAAATGAAAAATTGATAAGGCGTTTACTATAATCGTTTATTTCGTATTTTTTTAAATTATACAAATTTGACCAAACATGTCAGGAGAATTAATAAGTTTAAATTAAATTTTTTGAAAAAATTCTTCTCTTTTCGCTCTACTGGGAATCGAACCATACAAATTTTGATTTCCGGTCAGGTGCTTTTCCATTAAGCTATTAAAGGGATCAGATAACGAACCTTAATTCAAGAAAATTCTTATTCTGATCTCTCTAATAGCTTAATGGAAAAGCACTTCACTGAAAATCTGAAGTTCTGTGGTTCGATTTCCAGTGAAGCGAAAAGATAAGACTCTTTTTTTCAAGAAAATATTTAATTTTAAAATTTAAAACATTATTAATAATCTAGTCTGATTAGGACTTTAAACTTTTTCGGTTATTGAACATTCTTAACACAGTAACTTAACACAGTTTTTCCACTTAAGCTATTATGTTAAGAATTCTCATTCGTGTAAAGGCGAAATTAAAATGGGCCAATTAATAAAATGTCATTCAATCCAAAAGAAATTATGAATTGATAATAAAAATCACTACAAAGCGACTAAAATCAGTTAATTTTTTTAAATTCGATTATTGGATTTAAAAATATAGAAAGAAAATATGCCTAATCTCTACATTTAAAATCAAATAAAACTGCCTTTTTTGTATTATCTAAAATATTTGTTTGTTTTCAAAGAGCAGAAATAGTTTGGACAAGACAAAATTTAACATTTCGAACACTTAAACAAATGCGCAATTTTTAAAACTGAAAATATATTTGCATGAATATTTAAATAAATCCAATGAAACCTTCAAGAAATTAAAATTTTCAATTAGAAGAATGTGCAATTGGATAAATTAAAAAGCGTGTTTTTTTACGTTTTCTAAAATTTTTTATGTCTTCAACGACTTTATTAATCTTTGAATTTTTCTTCCACCAGGGTGTACTTATATTCTTCTCCTTTTCGATGATGATATTTTAATATTTTTCGCCTAAAAAAATCATTCTCTCATGTCTCAACATTTTCTGTTGCAATTTTTTTAATCAACATATTTTTAGCAACAGAAATGACTGTCTTTATTCATAATAAATTATGTTATGAAATTATTTTATATTTGATATTATGTTCAGCGAAATGAATCTTATGAAAAATGCTATGAATAGCAAATATATTTAGTGAGTTATGTATTGTATGTACGATAATATGTGGTTTCATAATTAAAAAGATAAATTTTTGAACCAAAATGATGGAATTTCAATAAAATAGTTGGAATATTAATAAAAACGTATTTCTCAGTCGATACAGTTTTTAACCAAAAATAATTTAAATTGTTTGAACACTTTTTCCAATTTATATCTTAATTTTAATTCAAATGCATTCTAAATCGCAAATATAAGAGTAAACTTTTCATTAAAAAAGAATAATATTTTATGCCAAAACGACGATTTTTTTTGAAACATTTATATTTTTTTTCAAAAATATAAATTTTCAACAGAAAAGTTAATTAACAATCAAACAGTTAAATTTTCAAGTAAATAAATAATATTTATCATGTTGATGTTAAAAAATTAAATGTAATCTATAATGTTAAATTTCAATGCATACTTACTATTTTCGATTAAACAATTAAATCTGTGGGTAACTATTTAATCACTTACTTAAATAGTCGGCAAAATTTGAGGTTAGAATGGAATATTGCAATAAAGTACAATCGAACCATAAAACTTCCGATTGCTGGTCGGGTTCTTTCCCCTTAAGCTACTTAAGGAATTCAGAGTATCATAAGAGAATAACAGAAACCCTTAAATTATTTTCAGAATAGATGGAGCTTTGAATTTAAAGTTTGTTTAAATTAAATTAACCATTACTTTAACTATTCAGTTGAAAATTAAATTAAACTACACGTATTATTTTGCTAGGGATTACATGTGAATTTGTCCAAGAAATCTGTATTATTATCAGAGAATAACAGAAATTCCTAAAGTCATTTTAAACTATAGTAGCTTAAGGGAAAAGAACCCGACCGGATACCCGAAGGTCTGTGGTTCGATTCCCGGTGGAGCGAAGAAAAATATATTTTTTGAATTAAAATGTAATTTAAATAAATTTTTAATGCATAGACCTATTTAGTCTGAAGAGACGTTCTTTTAAGAAGAAGATGATCGCATTGTCTTGAAACTATATTATAGAAAAGATAATTCGTTCATCAACCGAGATTCTTCTAATTCGTTGACTTTACTCGCGATCTCACAACTTTTTCAGTTTCTTTTTCTCAAAAATTAAAAATACTTGTCAAGTTTATAACCTTTTGCACTTCATTGCCGCCTGTAGTTACAACCACCATGCTTTGTCTGCTTCAAATGAGATCGAGAAGGGAGGAGTGCGCAGTTGCTAACTGCGCACATCTTTCGGTCACGTTAACTTATATTTCTGTTTCAATTCAGGATATTTTAAAACTTTTGTGCTTTTCACATGCCGCTTCTGAACGTTAATAAAAATTTAGTAAATTTACTATAAAAGTGAATAAGTTTCTTTTTCAGAAACTAAGTTTCGTAGATTTCAGTTAATTTGGTATCTTGAATTTGTCGAAGTTTTTCAAGCATTTCTAACAGTGTAGCAGATTAAGTGTATGCTGGAACTGTTTCTAAATAGTGCTCTAATCAAAAGTGACATCCGAAGCGTTTGACAAGTCGGTCCTCGTATTCATAAACTTTGAATGTCCGGAAACTTATTCAGGACAAAATGAACAAAAAGAGCTTCTTTCAACGCTGTCGGGCTAGTTTAGTTAGCAACTTAATGCTTCCAAAATCTTGTAAGCACACCATTCTCATCATCAGAGGAACCAATTACACAAAGAACATTGGAAATTAATCAGAAGATCCTTCCTAGTATGTGTATCTCTGATGTCCTCGTTAACGTTGATTAAATTTCTAATGTTACTAACCGTACTAAACATGCAACATCCTTGCCTGAACCCCCTGTCTATTCAGAATTTATCTCCCTTCTTTTCTCCTATCTTTACACTTATCTAACTCTCCACACATTTTTCTGTGTCAACTGCTGCTGCTATATTTTTCTTTTTTAATCTGTTTTTAAAACCTTTGTTTGAACATCTGGCTTTTCCTTTATATCCCGCCAACATGACTGTGATACATTTATATTCCTCCACCCTTTGTCCTCTCACAATAAAAGGAAAATTTATATGAAATGAGGTACGAATGTCACAAAAAAGTAAGGCGTTCAAAGAGGCGTTACATGAGTGAAAAATATTAATAATAACATGTGATTTATTACAAATTTAGAACAGATTTATCAGTTACATGAAAGAAACTTACAATTACCTTTCTGCGGATGAAAGGGCGAGCGAGAGAGTTGCGTTTTCGATTGGATTTCCGTTTTCTTTCACAGGGCAGTGATGAAACCCTGTCGGATGTTTACATGAATTGAACTAGCAAGTAAATTTCGAAGACAATTTATCTTCACGAATGTTACCCAGCGGGCTTTCTCCGGAAATTACTCTAAGCAGACTAGCAGACTCAGCCGAAGGGACTTTAGCTCAAAACTCGATGAAACGTTACCTATTTTGCGGTGAGATAAAAGTGCACGACGTATTTAAAGCGGTTATTCGTTTAGGAATATTTCGCAGTGATATAAAAGACGTGGCTTAGTTAAGGCAGTTCGAAATTCGTAGCGTGAGTTGACACTGTGATTGCTTAAACGGTAAAGACAAAGTGCATGGATGGGTCTGGGTTTTGATTGATTTAGCTTCTCCATGCTAAAGATAAAGTGGCAAATCTAAGGTGAGGCACGTTTGCGGCAAATTGCAGGCACTGCACGTACATTCCAAATTTCTGGCTCTGCATGTACGTTGATACTGATACCTCGAAGTAAATTCCATAAATAACTAATACGTCCGCTTTGTTAAGAGTCTCGAATGTTTTTATCCGGATGACTAATAGCGTTTGCACAGCGATCGCTATTCTCTACTCTTTCCCTTTTATAAGTATAAATTTTAAAAGCTAACCAGATTATATTTGTTGAATCTAGTCAGACACTGTAGGTTTTAGTTGGTCTGGCTAATTACAGGGTCGACCACTGATGCAATGCCCGTACGGCATTATCACGTGAATGATTCACTAACTTAAATCTGCATAGTTTTTAAGCATATGTGTATTTGCTTAATGCATATATTCGTGTTAATTGGTTTGTTTATGATGTATTTATATATAACATGTATTCTATGAATTCCACTTCTCTTGTTTCGAGGCTGTCTGCACAAGGCTTCTGGCACTTACCATGCGTCATACAAGCAATCGGTATCCTTCGAGTCTATATCTTACCGTGGTAATACAATTTTAATTACCTTGCAATTTCTACTGTAACTTTAGCAGAACATTCACCATAGTCATAGTCATAGTCATAGTCATAGTCATAGTCAAATAATAAGACGACTTTATGGTTTTCTCAGAAAATATTTATTTATTCCTCAATATTTATGTTGCCCCTTCAAAGTAATCTCCCTCAGATATAATAGACTTATGCCAACGCTTTTTCCAATCATCGAAACACGTCTGATAATCATTTTGTGGTATAGCCTTGAGTTCTTTCAGCTATGCAGTTTTTATGTCCTCAATCGTTGAAAATCGATGTCCTTTCATGGGTCTCTTCAGTTTTGGAAAAAGAAAAAAGTCACTGGGGGCCAAATCCGGGGAATATCATTATTGACTTCATTCAACATCTCCTGAGCGATGGCCATGCGATGGATCTTTGATAAAAATTAAGCAGTTTTGGAACAAATTTCGCTGACACACGTCTCATGCTCAAAACGTCCAAAAAGATAGCACAGCATGAGCCAACCGATATGCCAACATCTTCAGCAACTTCTCTGATGGTAATTCGACGATTTTTCAACACCATTTCTTCCACTGCTTGAACGTTTTCATCTGTTGTCGACGTCCTGGGACGTCCATGGCGAGGTTCGTCTTCGACATACTCTCAGCCTTCTTGGAACAGCTTGTACCACTTATACACATTTTTCTTACTCAGAGTAGACTCACCCTATGCAACTGTCAACATTGCAAGTGTTTTAGAGTACTGGATTCCATTTTTCACACAAAATTTAATGCAAACTCTTTGGTCCATTTTTTTTCGAAAGAAGAAAATCGCCGTGGACACCAAACCCTTCTAACCTTTTACGCCTCTGCCAGAAAAGCAACACGAGCTATATAGTCAAAACTGTGAAGATATGACCGTGACGAGTGTACCAACACAACAAAACAAAAATTTTTAAACTTGAATGTACGTAGCCCGCGAAAATTGAAAAGTCTCCTAACTTTTTGAACACACCTCGTATGTAGGTATTGGATGAGTGAAGCAGAGAACTTGCGTACAGTGTATAGCTTTCTGGTGTTTGAATATTGTACTGATGAAAAAAAAGGAGGGGAAAGCATGCAACAAAAAGAGAATTTAATTTTGAATGAAAGTAGTCAGAGAGAAGAATGGGGAAAAAAGGTGAAAGATCTGAGTAGGAAAGCTGGTTTGCACGAAGTAGGAAAAAAGTCAAAAAATCACACCTGAAGAAAGGGGATTGAGAAGTACTGTTGCGGAATATAATCCAATTTTAAAATTGATAGTGATAAGGTAAAACGGAAGCCCAGGGAAAGGTTGTAAGCATCTGGAAGTAAGAATAGTAATTAGGACAATATGTAGCAAATAATCAAGGTAGTATATAAAAATTTTTTTAAGAATGCATCTAATATTTATATGAAATCTCTGAAAGCCGGAAAAGGGAAAGAGTATTTGCCAAATAAAACAATTTAATGTCATGTACTATTAAGCGACAGTTTGATCCTACTTCGGATCACAAACAATATTGTATTTTATTTTAGAATTTTTTTAAGCATTACAATAATATGTTGAATAATATTCATTACAAATTATTATTTTAAAATGCGATGAGATTGGGCGATGTTTCGATATGGGAGATTCCTTCATTTCTTCTGAGGTCATATCTTTAATCGCGCCACTTTCCATATTTATTTTCACTCGTGTTTCAATCTGATATGTAGAGAAAGTCTTTATTGTGTATATACCTCTAAAATATGTATTATTCTGCAATATTGCAAAAACGTCACCATTAGAAGTTGATAATACACTTCGTTCTTCGGTTGGCATGGGCACAAAGACACGCCCTTCTCCTCTAATTTTAATTGGTTTATCACGAGGAAAAGTGTATCTTCGGATTTCAAAACGTCGATTCGGATTAACGTTTGGAATTAGGCGAACAAATTTTAGTTTTTCAGGTGTGAATTTTCGTAGGCGGATAGGAAGAGAAGGCTCAGCAAGTGGAGGAGACCTTGACCTGATGCGAAGAGCAGGCTCAGCAAGTGGAGGAGACCTTGACCTGATACGAAGAGAAGGCTCAGCAAGAGGAGGAGAACTGGACCTGATACGAATACTGCTTCGTTGCTCGACACGAGAAGGGGACCTCAACGGAGAATGAGTTGTGGAAATCGAAATATTATTTATAATTATAATAAATATTTAAATTATAGAGTGTTCTAAATTTTACATTAAACTATGATGCCATACCCTAGCGTTAAAAAATAAGCATATAAAAAATAGGTACGTTCTGAACCGTGTAGAAATTTACCCGGTTGAGCCTAATGCATCAAGGTTTCTGGTCGGATCCCGGCCGGGCTACCCCTGGCTGGGTTTCATAGACAGGAACCGGGCGGGAGCCGGTCGGGCTACATTTTTCTCGAATCACGTAGTCCAGGGCCGGCCGGTTACTGGCCGGACAAACCCTGGTTATATCCCATGGTCGGGAGCCGGCTGGACACTGGTCAGGTTAATGTTTTTGTAGGAATTACACATTTTTTAAGAGCCTTGATATTATCAAAGACGTAATTATTCTTAATCATGTACAATTTCAAATTTACCGCTATATATAACGCCTGCTGTGTCTGTCTTCTGCATAGACACTCAATAAACTTCAGTTTCGCACCTGGAACGAAGATGCTCCTTGCACTCACGTCGCGTTGGCTCTTCAAAGTTTGCAAATAAAAACGAGACTCGTGGTAAAAATCTACCTTATTTCAGTAATTAGTTTGAAACCCCACTTGGAGCGTAAATAATTATATTTTAAATTAAAATATAGTCTTGCGTATACAGTTTTTACTTTCTTCCTTCCTAACCTTAAATCACCACGTATCTTCCAAATTGCTATGAGATTCTATCATCAGAGAATAAAATTCTACTCCAATTTTCTTTCTAGAATTGGTTTCACTTGATTTGACTTTTAAAGTTCACCGTAATCTTACGATGAGCCTTACAAGACAAACGAAGTTAACAATTTCTCGCCTGAAGCAACATTTCTTAACCGCTTTTTGTCCGGATTACCCGACCGGATCCCGGCCGGTATTGAAGCCGGAACCCGACCAGTTTACCGTAACGATTTTAGCCGAATCCCAGTCGGGTTCCCCGACCGGCGCCCGGTTTAAAGCGGGGCTGTACGGCTGGGAGCCGGCCGGATCCCTGATTGGATTTCTACACGGGGAGACTAAATTGTAATAATTGAATGAATAAATGGAAGAAACCTTTCAGGAGAAGAATGGCTGCTGTTAGAATTAGAAGAGCCGGAACGGGAAATACCAGGGATGGGGGCGCCATTAGGCAAACACTCAAAATGTGAACTAAACTCTGCAATGAGAAACAGAAATTAGCTCTGAATTCTTTGAACCTCTAGAAAATTCAAGCACAAGTTCAGTAATGATAAAATATACCAGTAGAGCAAGTTCAAAAATCGATATGATATTTTAAACTCTAAATGTACCTATTCACTTTTTTGGTCAAAAATTCATCATTTTGCTTGAAAGGTCATCTTTTTTTAGTGAAAATTTAAATATTTGATTAGAGTAGACCTAATTTAACCAAAATTTATATTTTCGGTTGAAGATTTGACATTGCACATAACAAATGTTTAAAATAACATTTACATTTGGCACAGCAGATTGAATTTCTGTTAGAAATTCCTCTGAGCTCTAATTTCTGGGGTATTGTCGTGTGCACATATGGTACGAATTATACGTATATGAATAGGTAATATTACGTTTTAAATTTAATTTTTTCAATAAACATGATTGATTTCCCTGCAATAAATTCAAATTCTGATTCGCGTATAGATTTAATAAATTAAATTCAAATTCTAGATATGTTAAATTATTATATTCACCAATAGAATTGAAGAGGACGGCCAACGACAAGATACGATTATGGACAAACTTCATCTTTTCTAATCAGCTCAAAAACTGATTAATGGAATCATAAACGTTTGACAATGTAGCTGCGGAATATTTCAGTGCTTTATTATATATTATAATACGGATATTTCAAATTCGTTACCTCACATATTGTAAGCGCCAATCTTGTAATTTTTAGATATTTACATTTAATTAGAGCCAGTTAGGAAGATTAAAATTTGTTTACTAATTTTAATAAAACTGATATCACAATGTGCATAATATTTTACCTTTAAAAAAATCCAACAAGAAGTTAATCCAAAAAAAATATTGCTGGTTATTCAAAAAAAAGGAACAGTACAAAAACGACTGAAATCAGTTAATGCTTCTATTCAATTTTTTAATTTTAAAATACAAAAATGTGTTCCTATAGAAAAAGTCTTTAAAAATAAAAAACAATTCTTTTTTAAGGACGTTATAATGTTCATTTTCAAAGCTAAATACGATAAGCATGCCTAATTTCTACATTTAAAGTCAAAGAAGCCTGATTTTTTTGTATTTTGTAAAAATAATTGCGTTTTTTTATAATGCATTTTTTTTTAATCCAGATATTTTCATCGTCAGAAACCACTGTTCTTATTCATGTTAAAATGCATTTTTAAGCTATTTTTATTAGTTAGTTAAACCAAAATATTTGAAATAAATGTTTTCAATCCATATAAAACGTTATTCGCATTTTTTGTAGTAATTTTCAGATGCGTTGTCACTAAAGCTTTATGCAGAATCCGTTTTAAAAATTTTATTAAACAGGGAGATAAATTTCAGCAGCTTGAGTTTGCTTCCAGGGGGATCGAAAAAAGAAACATTTATTAGAAATGCAAGCATTATTTTGCCAGGTAGTGAAAGTAAAATTTGTTAAGGAATCTGTAATATCATTAGAGAATAACATACATTTTTAATATATTTATAGGCTAGATGGGTTTTGAATTATAAATTTGATTCAATAACATTTTTTCTGAAGAAAGATCTTCTACTTCGCTTCGCTTGGAATTGAACCAAATAACTTCCTATTGCAAGTTGGATGCTTTTACCTTAAAGTACTAGCAAGTTCTTAGGAAGAATCTTTCTTTATAAATTTATTTAGGAATGTAACTGAAACAAATTTTTAATTTATAACTGTGTTCAGTCGGACAAGAATTTACAATTTTCTGTTATTGTCTGCTGATAATCAATATTTTGTAAAAAATAAAACCTATTTAGACAAGAGGATATAATTTGATGATAATAGCGGACTCACCATTCCTTTAAAACATGGATTCATTAAATTTGTAATCCTTTTCATCCTTATCACCTTTTGCACTTCACTGCGCCCATAATCACAATGGTTGCTTTGTCCGGTTCAAATAGGATCAAGAAGCGAGGAGTGCGCATTTGCTAAATGCGTACTTCATTCAGTCACGATAACTTATATTTCTGGTTCCATTCAGTAATTTTTGACAATATTTGTTTTGAGAAACCGTTCCTGAACTTTAATAAAAATGTAGTTAATTTTGTATAAAAGTTAATGAGTTTCGTTATCAGAAACAAAATTTCGTAAATTTCAGTTTATTTCAGTATTTCAGAATTTTTAAAAAATTTAACACTTAAAATTAACAACCATTTACAACTTATATCTAAGACCGCTCGATTATATCGCCTTGCATCCTTCACTTTGTCTCGCCACGCACGCATGTACCTACTTTCTCACTTTGTCTCGCATTGCCAAACTCTGCCTTCGAGGCGAATTCCTAATAAGAATTCCTGATAATACACGTTAGTTTTATAACATTACAGTAACAATTAAACGTTACATGACCATTGAAAGCTATTCATATATTACCTACAAGGGGTCCGACGGTCTGAACCTGTTATTTGCAGTCCTATACCACTGATATTCTATTGTTTTTCCCGTGCTTGAATTTTTCTGAGTTCTTTGTCAAGCTGTGCGTGAGTAATCAAAACGCGTCGCTTTCTTCTTTAAAGCAATATGTAGACAATCAAATAAAAAATGACGTGAAAGTATCCACAAATAACTTTTGACACTAACAACACTTAACTGCACACATACTATCGTGTGTCTCACTAAGCAATTCTGCGAGTTAATTGAGCCTATGTGAGAAAAAATACAGATTTTCTATTAGACGCCATATGCAGTTAAAATGTTGAGACGATGACTTATGCCCTTGATACCGAAACACAATTTTAGAAACTCTATTTAAAAAGAAAAACTGAAATCATTTTTTCGCTTAGTTTGTGGGATAATAACTGCACATAAAGAATGATCCAGAAAGAAAAATAAAATAAATTTGAACAAAACCTTGAGTTAATAAGTTTAGACAGAGCAAACTTGACATCATCTTCTCTCTAGTATGCTAAATCCTATTAAAATGCTCCATTTAGTAACATCTTATCCTCGCTATAAGCTTCTACCTTCCTTCTCTCCTTTCTCAGACAAGTATTGCCCTCTCTCCCTTGACATGATATACGCATAGTTCCTGTTAAACCTGGAGTCTCTCATTTTCTCTTCTCCTGCTGCCTTCCCTCTCTTCATGTCGTTCTACTTAACCATTTCATATACCTTCCCTCCTTTCACGTGCATCTAAAACACATATCCCCTTTCAGCCTCCATCCTCCTTTGGCCTATATAGTTAGGCGTATTTATTGAAAAATGCAGAATGCAGAATAAGACACGCATTACCAGCGACTCAAAAAATTTCATTTTTTTTTTCAAAACATTATGCAAACAACTTCTTTCCTATCCCCACACCTGCCTCATCACTACATTTTCCCTTTCTTACTCTTTCTTTCACATGAACATTTACACCCCCTTTCCTCTGAAACAGGAAGCCCAGGTACTCGCCTGATAGAAAGCTCTGTGTTCTCTGTAATACGCACTTCATACTTCCTGAACTTGTTTATTATCTTCTACACGCCCCTTCTATCTAAAAACTTCGCAACTCCTCTCGCAGCTCTTTCTACTACTTCTCTTCTTTTTTTACACAGTTACGTAAATCCTTTTCTCATTTCTGCCTACTCCTTTCTTTTTGCAGTTGCCTCTTTCTACTGTTTGTCTGCTATTTCACTTTTGGTTTTATCTTTTTACATTCCCTATACCACCATGGCCTCACTATTCCTTTCTTTTTCTTGTGAAATATCTTATTTTGCATGTAGCCTTTCACTTTCTCTTTCAAATTCTCCCATATCTCTTCTACTAGCTCACCCTCATCCGTGTCTACACTTCTTCTTCACGCTGCCTTTCGCCCCCCCCCCCCCGGTTTGATCAAGAACCCACGTTGCAACCTTTCTTTAATCCTTTCTATCTCATCCTTGTTGTAGACTGTCACAAACAGACACGTTACCCCTTCTATATTTACTGCCCTCATTTAAATGCCCTTACCCTCTACCTCGCCATGACAGCCATGGTTCTATTCTATCGCATTTCTTTTTCTCTACCCACTTCTCTACCAGTCTCACAACATCAAATACCTGGAAATACAACAAAAAATCCTAATCTCTATCTTTACCTCTGCTAGTCTCCAGTACAGCACTTTCACTACACATTCATCCTCCTTTACACTTACATACCACTTCCTACGAAACAAATTCTCCTGTCATTCCTTCAACACCAAATTATCTGCACGTGCTTTCCTTTCCGTGTCAAATCGTGATCTTTAAAAATGTCTACACCTTGTATCTTATATTCATTTCGCATAATTCCCAAATTCTCGCCCGGGCTCTCTAATTTCACAACTGCCACTTTCTCTTTCGCCACTTCCTTTCTCCTCTTTAACCTAATTTTTTCTACTTTGCCTTTAACCTACCTTATGCTTTCTAGCAGCGCTTGAACAATCTCCATTACTTGCACGCTCTTTATCTTTAACCGTCTGATCCCAAAATGATTTCTCCTGCCCGCCTCTTTTTTTCTCCATCTTCAACTTCATTGCCCTTATAATTTATCTATCCGCCCTCTCCATCTTTTCATTTTTATGCGCTTCCACTAAAGCAGGAGAAAATGAACAAAAACAAGTTTCAAATCTGACGGACCAGTTTATTTACAAATTTTATAATCTCAACGTTTCAGAAAAAGGAAATTTTCAGCATCAGGGGAACCAGTTATAGGAAAAACACTAAATATTAATAAGGAGGTCCTACCGAGCATGTATATCTTGATGTGCTCGTTACTATTGATCTAATTTCAGAAATTGAGAAAGATATTCTACTTTAAAAACCAAACGTTTTGAAAATTATAAATACCGTATACAGTATTTAATGTAATACGATGTTATTCATCCTTTACTTATGCAAAATTACCTTTGCACACGCTATTAAACTATTTCTTTTCTCTTTCCGTTTTAGTTTCTCCAAAAAATTAAAAATTTTTTGTAATTTGCCTAACAAACATTTTCTCTCGTTCTCTTTCTTCGCCCAGCATATAACCTATGCAGATCCAACTCACTCCTATAACCGATTTGAAAAATTTTTCATGCAAACTTTCTACTCCCTTATGCCCTCTCCATCCCGAAGTTTGCACACGATAGATTAACACTGACCATACTAATACCTGAAGCATGCACTCTGCTGTCCCTGACTCTACCTTGAACCTTTATCAATTTCTACCACGTTCACTATAAGAAAAAGGTCTTACATATTCTTTGAATACGTCATCATCAGTTTCAGCCCTCTTTCATCATCCGCTACTAGCTCAACAAGCATCCTTGCCTGGGCTCTCTGCCTCTCCAGAATTCCCCTCCATTCACTTCTACTATTTTCAAGCTTATCTTAGTCTGCACAAATTTTTCAGAGTTAAATGCTGCTTGTATACTTTCCTCTTTTAACCTGTTTTTGCAGTTTCCGTCTGACAATTTCGCTTAAATTTTATATTTCATCAAATCAGTGCAATACAATTATACTTCTCCACATTTTTGGCTCTATGCTCCGTCAATAAAGGGAAATACCAGCCCTATCTTATTTTCTTTCAGTGACCCTTTTCCTCTCTGAACCTTTTGGGAAATCTTACACATTGCCTCTTTCACTACTAATCCTCCATATTTCCGTGCTTTGTTTTCTGAGCAATCCTCGACTGTTGTGTTGTTTGTTTTCAGTCATGCAATCGCCTTATTGAAGTCTTCCTTACTAATTTAGTTTTCGTAGTCCTTCCTCCTCTTTGCTGGTTCATAACTTCTTGTTCCCTCTATTTCAATACCGCTCTTTCTACGTCTTCCACTTTTCTCTTCTTTTCTGTCTTTTTTTCCTTATAATTCTTTAAATCTTAGAATTTTTATAGCGAAACCTTAGAAATACAAGCAAGTAACATATAAAATGAGGTACGAATATGACACAAATTTGAGTGTTTCAGAGTAGCAGAAAATAGACAAAGAGATTACGGTAAGGCGAGGGGATAAAAATAAGAAAATCGCGGGTTCCAGGTATTATAGCTAGCAGAGAATGCTTAAGTGGCAATTTTACGTACCAAGCAAAAGGCGAATGTAGTTTTAAAAAGAGTGAGAAAGAGGGAGGCTTGTGTGCTGATTATGCCAGGCCTTGTAAGACCTGACAAATTATTTGTTGTGGGTACCTTAGTCACTATCAGTTCTACGGGATCTGTGTTAGTTTGTCAGTGTTTCAATGAGTTAAAGGTATTTAGATTTATATGTGATATATTAAACATTAAGAACCGAATTATAAGTTACAAAATATAAACGTGCATCTACTTTTCTTCTCAAGAAAGGGCAAAAGAGAGAGAGAGTTGTGTTCTTGATTGCATCTCCGTTTTCTTGTCTAGGGTAGCGACAAAACCCCATTGGATGTTTTTTTTTAAATTGTACTAGAAAGTAATTTCAAAGATGAGTTATTGTCACGAACGTTAACCAGCGGACTTTAGCTCAAAAGTAATCTACGACATTGCTGCAACAAGCAGTTGATTCGAAATATTGAGCGCTCCGCGTTTGACCATTGTGAGAGGCGGGCAATTCACATGATTGACATTACCGCACATGATAATAACCCTATTCAAGCACAATCGCTGCCCTCAAATTGTGAATGTTTAATCTTAGTCAAAATATTGAGCGCTTAGCGTTCGCCTCTGATTTTGAACGCTTGGCGCTGTATGGCCTGAAAACTGTCCATGTCAAAAAAGTTGTATGGATATTTAATTGGGTCTTATAACCCACAAAATTAACAAATTATAATCAAATCCACCGAAAAAGATTTTCCCATGCATTCTGTGAGGGGTTCTTCGGAATTGATAGTGATAAAAGAAAATTAAATCCCAGGAGAAGGTGAACAGCGTTTAGAAATAAGAATAGTGATTAGGATGATGTATAGAAAATTAGTGAGGTTGTATACAAGGCTTGTTTGTAAAAATACATGTAATTTTAATGTGATATATCTTGAATCAGGAAAAGGGAAAGAGTATCAGCCAAATAATGAAGTTTAACATCCTGTAATATCAAATAAAATTCAAAGTAATTCCATTTATATTATCCTCAAAAAATGCCACTATATCGAAAAGAAACCACTGACATTTTCACCTTAAAAATTTGGAAATTCTATAATTCTATTTATGAACTGGAAAAATTTTTTAAATGCAAACTTAGCACCGTAAGAAATGAAATGATTGCAAACATTTAAAAAAAAATTCGCGAATTAGGATCTTGGAATCATTTAGTTAAAAAGACTTAGTTTAAAGTTGCGCATCAGGCTTTCTAAAATTCATTTATCATAATCTAGACTGACTATATTAGAATCAGTTACTTGTAACAGTTCGACTCTACCTCGGATGACAAACAATATTGTATTTTAGTTTAGAATTTTTTGAGCATCAAAGTGATGTGTGAAATGAAATTCGTTTAAAATTATCTGACGTTGGGGATAAATCGAACAAATCTTAGTTTTTAGGAGTAAATTTTTGTAGGAAGATAGGAGGAGGAGGAGGCTCATTAAGTGAAGGAGACATTTCATTCTCATTTTCGTTCATTCAATCCATACCTAAACTCCCGTTACAGTTACACGACTAGCCCTTTCTTTTATTTTTACTCTGACAGCCACCTGTGGCCTCCACCTTCCCCTCCTTTACAGCCTTGGTTCTACTATTAAATTCCATTCCTTTCTATCTACCCAAGTCTCTACCAGCCTCAAGTTATCAAATTCCTGGATAGACCGCTAGAAATCCTCATCTCTCTTTTTTAACCTTGCGACTTTTCTCTACAGCACCTTCATTACTTGTCCACTCGCCCAACCTCTACTTCCTACGAATGTAATTCCACTGAAATTACTTCAGCACCACTATCTTCTCGTCTCACGTTCATATTTTCTTAGCTACTTTTATTTTTATAATCCCTTCATTTGACGTTCTCTCTTCACTTCTCTGCCTCCTTTTGCTCTCTCCAATTCCACGAGCGTCACTTTGTGCTCCCTTTCCACCTCCCACCCAAGTTTCCCTACCTTGCCATTAACCCATCCTATGCTCAGTAGCAGCACTTCTACAACCTCCATTTTCCCCCACTCTTTAGCTCCAACAATCTTATTTGAATATTTTTTCTCCTACTTGCCTTCTCTTTTCTTCCTATACTCAAGTCCATTTCCTTTAAAATTTCCCTATACGCTCTCTCTTTCTTTTCATTCTTACGCTCTCTCATTTTTCTCTTCTATTATCTCCTTTTCCATCTGCGACATTCTAACATCTTTTTCCTTACTTGCCGATACTATCTCCCTTTCCCGTTTTAAAATTCTGATCCTGAGGTCCTTCTTCACACCCTCTATCTGCTCTTTAGATGCTTCTAGATCTTCTTTCAGGCCCATTATCTTGCCAATCAGCAACCCGAAAGTCTCCTGCTCCGACTTCTCCCTGATTTTTACGTGGTGGGGGGGGGGGGTGATCTACGTGTACTAACGCTTTTTTTAACGGTTTCTCTACGGCAAATTTCTCTGGACTCTATGTCTGTCGCTATACCTTTTCGAGAGATCCTCCCCTACACTTGTGCGAGACGCACTTTTATTTGCCTTCTCCTTTCCTTCGTTTACGTAGTTCTGCTTTTTTTCTCTATCCGACGCGCCACTCGACACCGGGCCATGTCTTCCACAAACAACAGATGTCTGCCAAGACGGTTGCCGCTTGCTACAACATTTTTTGTTTTGTGCCACTTTATTCCGCCTTCGCAGTCCCTGACTATACCTCTTTCTCTTCGTTAATATCCTTCAACACGACAAACTTACCCGAACTCTTGCTAGTAAGCCCCCACTTTCTCTATTTACCAATATCCCGCCTTACAAGTATACTGAAGATAAATCTTCACCTTCAAATTTACCCCTCGAAACCCTACTCAGCTCCAAGGATTCCACCCTCACACTCCACTTACACCTTTAATGTTGGTTCAAATTTAATAGCCTGTCCGCTATGAATTATTTTTATTAATGGTGTCATTATAGCTATAAATTAATTATTTTAGATAAAGTGACCTCGGACTTATCTTTAAGATCATCCGGAACATATGAATTTAAAACATAATATGAACATATTTGAATGTAAAATTTTCCGATCTTACGATTTCTGGTGTCAAAAAGAATCGTTTGCAATTTTTAAAAAAAGTGACCTTGAAATAACTTTGCAGCTCATCCTCAAGTTCAAAAGTAAGGTCACCATCAGGTTCCTTATTAAAATTTATTACAGGAATGACCTTGAACTTTGTGAAAAATACCTCATTTCAAAACATCAGGTCCTGTTCCGTTACTTTTGTAAAATCCTGTTTTTGTTTGCATGTGTTAGAGAGGCCTACTGGTGAGGAATGAGGAGTGAATATTCTTCAAGATCTAAGAAAGATAGGTGGTTTGCACCAAATAGGGAAAAAGCCGAAAAATAACACCTAAAGAAAGAGGATGGAGAAGTAGTGTTGCGATATATAATCTAATTTTCATGTTGCTAGAGATGAAAAAACGGAAGACCAGGGCTTACTTCTAGCGTCTAGAAGTCAAAATAGTCATTAGGACGAAATAGAGAAAATAATTATGGTAGTATATAAGGCTTGTTTGTAAGAATACATGTAATGTTCATGTAAAATTTCTGGAACTTTGGAAAGGGAAAAAATATTGGCCGAATAAAGAAATTTAATGGCATGTCTCAAATAAAATTCAAAGTGGCTGGATATATCTTTTTAATAACAAATGAAATTTTTGTCAAAAAGAAATCAATGCCATTTTCAAACTTTGCACCGTTATAAATGAAAAAATTCCCAATATCTTCCAAAAAATGTATGCATCCTCGAAGTATGATTTTGGAATAATAACTTTAAAAAGATTGAATTTAAAGTTGCGCATCAGGCTTTTTGAAATACATTTAGTATAATCTAATCTAACGATACAAATACCAGTTACTTGTAACAGTGTAATCCTACTTCAGATTATAAACTATATTTTCTTCTAGGTTAGGATTTTTTAGGCATTAAAATTATCTGTTAAATAATATTCGTTTAAATTTATTATTTTAAAATTTGATGAGATAAGGCGATGTTTCGTCAAGGGAGATTCCTTCATGTCTTCTGAGGTCATATTTTCAATCGCGCCACTTTCCACATTTATTTTCACTCGTTTTTCAGTCTGATATGCAGGTAAATATTTTATTGTGTATATTTTTTCAAAAATATAAATTTTCAACAGAAAAGTTAATTAACAATCAAACAGTTAAACTTCCAAGTAAATGGATAATATTTATCATATTAATGTTAAAAAATTAAATGTTGATCTATGATGTTAAATTTTAATGCATACTTACTATTTTCGATTGAAAAATGAAATCTATGAGTAACTATCTAATCACTTACTTAAATAGTCGGCAAAATTTGAGGTTAGAATGGAATTTTGCAATAAAGTACTTTGAACAACTTTTTATAATAAATAATCAATCGAACAGCAGGCGTTTATTTTTCAAACAATATTTTAAATATTAATGAATTCAATCTTACCACAGAACTTCCTATTGCTGGTCGGGTTCTTTCCCCTTAAGCTACTATAGAGATCAAAAGAAAAAGTTATTCTCAGAAATACATGCATTATTCTACCATTCGTTACAAGTAAAATTAAATTACACGCATTATTTTGCTAGGTATTATATGTAATTTGTCGAAGGAATCTGTATTAATATCAGAGAATAACAGAAATTCCTAAAGTCATTTTAAACTATAGTAGCTTAAGGGAAAAGAACCCGACCGGATACTAGAAGGTTTGTGGTTCGATTCCCGGTGGATCGAAGGAAAAGATATTTTGGAGACAAAATTTCATTTAAATACATTTTTAATGCATAGACTGATCTAGGCTGAACATACATTTAGACTTTCTGTTATTATCATATGATAATACAGATTTCTTAAAAAATATAACCTATTTAGTCAAGAGGGTGTAATTTGACGTAAATAGCGGAATCACCATTCCGTTGAAAAACGGATTCATAATTAACTCACGCAGCAGCTACTAGTCACCTTTGTTCCTGGTGTACCTTTCTAGAAGTTCTTTTAAGAAAAAGATGATCGCATCATCTAGAAACTATACTATAGAAAAGATAATTCGTTTACCAACCGAGATTCTGGTTCATTGTCTTTACTCGCAATCTCACAACTGTTCTCAGCTTCTTTTTCTCAAAAATTTAAAAATACTTGTCAAGCTTATAACCTTTTGCACTTCATTGCCGCCTATGGTAACAACCACCATGCTTTGTCTGCTGCAAATGAGATCGAGAAGGGAGAAGTGCGCAGTTGCTAACTGCGCACTTCTTTCGGTCACGTTAACTTATATTTCTGTTTCAATTTAGGCTTTTTTTAAAACTTTTATGCTTTTCACAGGCCGCTTCATAAACTTTAATAAAAATGTAGTAAATTTACTATAAAAGTTGATAAGTTTCGTTTTCAGAAACTAAGTTTTGTGAATTTCGACCAGTCTCCACGGTGCGGCGCTCTGGCCAATCACAGGCATCGCAGGAAGTATACCTAAGAACAATATGACCTGATACCACAGTTTCAGGTCAGCCCTCAAGATGTGAACTGCAATGTTCACGAAACGTCGGCATACAATTCGTAGTTTTATACACCAGTGAAACCCGAAATATGTCTTTTTATCAAAATGAATCATCGTGAAAGCATACAATCTATTACAAAGCATAAAATCTATTAAATCTGCATAGTTTTTGAATATATGTGTATGTGCTTAATGCGTATATTAATGTTAATTGGTTTATTTATCATGTATTTGTATATAATATGTATTCTATGAAATCTACTTATCTTGTTTCGAGGCTGCCCGCAAAAGGCTTCTAGTACTCATCATGCATTATACAAGCAACCGTTATTCTCCGAGTCTATATCTTACCGTGGCAATACAATTTTAATTACCTTGCGATTTCTCCTGCATCTTTAGCAGAACACTCACAATAGTCGGATACAGATCCCGATATGCTTCATTCGAGCGTTATCTTTTATGTGTGAACAATAGTCTATTGAGCTTTTTATAGCGAGCTAGATAGCGTCTAACACGAGTACTTCAAAGTATTTTCAAATTTACGCAAGTAACAGCAGGAAAAATTAGAGTACCTGAATAGCATTAGAAAGAAGAGCGAATGGAATATAGTGATGAGATTTAGAATGGGAGAGTGTGTAGAATGGTAGAGAGTACATATATGTAGGTATTGGATAAGTGAAGCAGAGAACTTGCGTACAGTGTATAGCTTTCTGGTGTTAAAATATTGTACTGGTGAAAAAAAAGGAGGGGCAAGCATGCAACAAAAAGAGAATTTAATTTTGAATGAAAATAGTCAGGGAGAAGAAAGGGTAAAAAAGGTGAAAGATCTGAGTAAGAAAGCTGGTTTGCGCGAAGTAGGGAAAAAGTAAAAAAATCACACCTGAAGAAAGGGGATTGAGAAATACTGTTGCGGAATATAATTCAATTTTAAAATTGATAGTGATAAGATGAAACGGAAGCCCAGAGAAAGGTTGTAAGCATCTAGAAGTAAGAATAGCAATTAGGACAAAATAGCAAATAATCAAGGTAGTATATAAGACTTTTTTTAAGAATACATCTCATGTTTATATGAAATCTCTGAAAGCCGGAAAAGGGAAAGAGTATTAGCCAAATAAAACAATTTAATGTCATGTATTATTAAACGACAGTTTGATCCTACTTCGGATCAAAAGCAATATTGTATTTTATTTTAGAATTTTTTTAAGCATTACAATAATATGTTGAATAATATATATTAGAAATTAAAATTTTAAAATACGATGAGATTGGGCGATGTTTCGATAAGGGAGATTCCTTCATTTCTTCTGAGGTCATATCTTCAATCGCGCCACTTTCCATATTTATTTTC